>NC_142400.1:5417071-5617071 GCF_059441095.1 Idiotropiscis lumnitzeri
ATGAAAGGTTCCTGTGACCACAAACGACTGTATATTTTTATTTATTTTTTTTTTTTTTAAACCAAAAGCAACATTTTGCTTTTTCGCCCACAAACGTAGCTTTTTACATTTGAAGCCACAAGACGAGTATACTTTTTAAATATTAGGTCTCATATTAAGCTACATTTGATGTTTTGGGCTACACACTCTACTGTACTGTATTTTACATTTTTGGTACAAAAATAATCAAATGCATAACGGACATTAAAAGTTACATTTTAGGCCACGGGCTTTTATCAAGTTTAGAATTTTCCCATGAACTACTCTCTGTTTTGTATTGTAGGCTTCCAACTACTGCAACTTTAAGCCTCACTCTACTGTATATTTTATATTTTAGGTCTCATATTAAAGCTAAAAAAATGGTGTAAATTGAATATTTTAGGCCACACAAACTTGTGAAGTTGGCATTTTAAGTCACAGGCTCTCGTGACGTTCATATTGTTAACTACGATCCATTTTTTTATTTTTTATTTCATATTTATTCAATTTGCATTTTAGCCAACGCATGACATTTTAGACCACAAACTTGTCTTAGTTTTTCTTTTTAGGTCACAAAATAATGCACGTCGTACTTTTCAAGCTACAAATTTCTGTACATTTTTATAATTTTGCTTCCAAGCTAACTGTGCAATTTACATTTCAAGCTACACACATTGACATTTAAAGGCCACAAAAGATTGTAGATTCTTGGCCCAAGCAGGTGTCGAGATTAATCTGGTGACTCATGACCCAATCATGGTTCTCCCTCAGGTGTCAAACCTACAGAAAACCCTGAAGGCCAGCGCGGCGTCGCCGTCATCTGGCCCCGCCCCTGCCGGAGCAGCCTCCAATCAGGATGCTGACCAGCCGGCCGAACCTCGCGACCCCGCCTCCTCGCAGGAACCGCGACAGCCGGGGAAAAAAACTTCTAAGGTGAAAGGGTGAGTGCTACTATTTCTTTATTTTTTATTTTTTTGGTCGAGATGTAATTGAACTTACTTAATTTTATTCCCTGAAATCTTTAAAAGTCAGTCCATTGCCATAAATGCATCACGTGTCATTTTTATTTTTGTATTTTATTATTTTTTTTTTATATCTGATGGTTTCTTTTTCGTTTTCCCTTTGGAGCGCTTTATAAATATGCATTTGGCGGGTAATAACGACAACACGGCTAAGTGTCTCCTTCAACATTAAATGAAAGCCATTAGTCCAATGTTCTCGCAGAGAGCAAAGTTAATTCAGCAGGGAGCCACTGTGGGTGCATTTTTTTCAATAAACACTAAAAAGCCAGCTGCTGCTGGACGTGGCTGTCAGGGTTGTTCTGCTCTGCCTCGATTACCAGCTTTCAACTGCACATCTGTCCCGGATTGTAAAATGTCACCAGATACACCCGGAGTGTTCTGGGCAGTTGCCGTCTTTCTCCTCATTTAAGCAATCTTTTTTTTTTTTTTTTCCCCCATGGTCGCCCGCTAAATGGAGGCTGATTTTTATTTATTTATTTATTTATTTTTTATTTTTTCTCCTCCCCCCAACGACCCTCATCTTGTCGGTCAGGTGGAAGAAGATCCACTTGATGTTTTGAAATCCCAATTAATGATATCTTAACCTCAATACCGGAATTAAAACGAATGATGACACCCATTCTTTAAAAGCTGCTAGAAGGATGCCAGTGTTAAGGAATCTGTTTTTTTTTTTTTTTTTTTTGCATTTTTCATAATCTAAAACGATTCCCAGTTGTCTAAATTTTATATTTGTCAATTAATATATATATATATATATATATATATATATATATATACAGTCCCATCCAAAAGTATTGGAATTTTGACGTGCGTTTCCGATCAAAAGATGAATATACGACAATGTTCTGAATTCCAGATTTAATTTCATTGTCTTGACATCAAGATGCCTCAAACAACAGAGCATCTTTTCACTTTCCAAGTGAGCTGAAATATTGAAACGTGACTGATGGGGGTTTGCAGTTGCTCAAGTGTTGCCTTTAAGGTTGATGAATTCAACATTAGATAGTGCTTGTTTTTGGCTTTGGGTTTCACCGATGAAAACGGCCTTTGCTGTTCAGCAAACATGAAGACCCGAGAGCTCTCGATGGGAGAAAACAAACCATTTTGAAGCTGAGAGAAGAGGGGAAAATCCATCGGATTTTGAAGAAACATCGGGCATAACCAGTACCACAATTTGGAATGTTGTGCTCCAATACTTTTGGAAGGATCTGTAAATACCCGATATGAATGCTGCATGAGAGCAAAGAAAAACGAGCAGAGCAAATGATTAACAGCGCCTCTCCCCTCCCTCTTATTTGTCCGAAATAAATAAATCGAAATCCGAATAACCAGTGACATCATTCTCTACTCGCCAGGCTGCGAGGCAGCGGCAAGATCTGGTCCAAGTCCAACTGAAGAAGTGACAAACGGCACCACTGATCCGCACTCTCACGGGACTCATTGTGGGATTAAAAACGGAAGCGTTCAAACAAAGTGATGGGCTGAAGGGTGTGGTGGGCCGGGGTGGGCTCACTCTCATGTCACCACCACGCTTGATGGGAAGCTTCACGGGAACGTTACCTATTTTTTTTTTTTTTTTTAATTTTAATTTTAGTCACCTGATCTCACCTTGAATGCGTCCTCCCTCCTGCCGTTTTTAAAAGAGTGGACAAGACTGGACAGCCAATCGACGGGAGCGTTTCTGACGCATTTTGTCGTTTGCGTGTGTCTTTATTGCTTTCAACGTGCTCCCTTTGGCTTCGACTCCCTTTTTTTTGTCATTTCCTTCCCCCCCCCCCCACCCTGCTGAGTTACGAATTGTATCAAAGTCTGCGTATGAATTGTTAGGAAATAAAAAAGCAAAAAAAAGCCCTTGCACTTATCCTGACGAGATCTCATTAATGTCACTGTCACATCTTTTAATACGCGCACTTCTGAGCGCATCTCCGGGGGGTGTCGCCGATAAATGTTAACTCGCAGAAGGGGGGGGGGGCTGCCATTAGGAGGTCAAGCCGTTAATTAGGGCGTGTCCCCGGAGAGCTCGTGCATCACAAGCGCCCAGGTCTTATTTCTACAGTTTTCCGCCTTGAACTTCTACGGAGGAACCGCCCTCGTGCTCCTACAATATGGAATGTGCCCGAAGTTTCAAATCTCAAGAGCGTCTGGCTCAGAGTGGGATTTCAGTGTCATTTTTTTTTGGGCGCGATGTCGCTACAGAAGGGTGCGAAATGTAATAGAAGGCCATACAACAGGAAATCGATACAAAATTTGGGGACAGTTGTATGCATTGCTTTCCGAGCTGTTTGGTACAATATTGGTAATAAAAATAAAAGAATACTGCATGTACTGATGATTTTTTTTTTGTGTGTTTGATAGTCATCAATGGGTTGTACAGTTATATATGGAAAACGTAATTTATTTCAGTCAATTTGGATCGCTACACTACAGACTGATATATTTTATTATATATTTTACTTTTTTATTTCAATAACTAATTATATTTAATATAATAATATAATTTAATTCTTATATCTCGGAACTAACGAAAAAAATAATCTCAAGAAATTTGATTATCAGATTAACAATCAAAATAGTTTTTAATGCAGAAATATTCACAAGTATAAAATCTGTAAAGCTAAAACTACTAAAATAAAACGTTAGCCAAAGAGCATGATTGCATGTCATGTTGGAGTTTTTTTTTTTTTTTTTTGAGATGATAAAAAATTCAGAGGAAAAAAAAGTCAATTTGCCTCAATTCAACATTTGTGGATTACTATGACCTGAAGGTGAATGATTACTTCAACAAGCACATTATTTTTTTTAATTGATATTGTGTTAGTAAATTGAATAAAGACGATTCTCTTCTTAGGCTGACGGAATTAACTTTTTGATTATACATTACGCAATTTAATTTGCCAAATTGCTATTCATACATACATTATTCATATACTGCCTCAATTTGAATTTAAAGAGTATTTTTTTTTAATCGTATCCCAAACTTGGACTGACTCCATTATGCAAGAATGATATGAGAAAAAGTTGACCACGATCATTTAAATTGATTAAATCTCAAATAAAGTAAACGTTTATTGGCAAGCTTCTCCAGTCCATTGCCTGCTCATTATTTGTTGTCAGACATATAAGGTTTATACCGAATAATTTTTTCTTGGTCTAAATTAAGCCCGATATGTTTCAAATGACATAAAAACATCAGACACCAACATTAAGACACCAAAGAGTTGCTTTATTCATTTTTTTAAATCTGCAGATTATCTGAATTTTAATCTGCCAAATATCGCAATCTTCATCTGGTCCTACTATATTGTATAACCACCCTCAAAAACCGATAGAAGGTTGCAGTTTTTCCGCTGCAGCGTGTCAATCGATGTTCTTCCCTTAATCGCTTGTGTGCTGAGGAGTCGCCGACTTTGATTTGTTTGCGACGGTCCACTGCCATTCGGTCTCGGCCGCGTCGCTCGCCGTGTGCGTGGCCGGTTTTACTGTCCGAACCGTCAGAACTCACCCCGCCGCCCTCCTGCCTCCCAGTCTCTCATGGAAGCAATCCGTTGTCCGGCCCAACAATAATCGCGTTCTGTGTTACCTTACAGCTTGTCCTCCACGTTTATAAATAGTGTCGTTAATTTCACTCACTGTGATGGAACGCACAGCAAGCCCCGCCCCCCCCCGCCAACAGTGTTAATTCACACAGCTGCACATCTCTGGAGAGGGCTTGCTAGTGGCAGGGTGTCCAAGTCTTCCTTTTCAATATTTATTTTGTTCAAAGGTGTGAACATGTGAGTGATGGCTCCGCAGCGAGCCGCTCTCCTCAGCCAGACCGATCAATTACCCCGATCGGTGAAATATCCCGACTGGATGGACAGTAATTTTGTGCATCTCGATATACTCACGTGGCATCTCCCCTTGCAGCGCGCCCTCCTCTGATTATATTGACACTAACGTGACGAGTGGCGGGGACGGCGGGGGGGGAATTTTCACAGAGCATGCCGCTAATATGCCCGCGGCTGGCAGAATGCAGACGAGGCGTCGAGGAAAAACACACGCCTCGTTTCTTGAAGTCCCTTTGGCGCCCGACATGATTGACGCGTGCTGCGGGATTTCTTTAAATCAATAAAATGCTCCACACTGCTATTAAAATGCAACTTTTTTTCCTTTTGAGGCTCGCGTCGGAGCGGTCGAAGAAACAGAAGGGCGACACGCTTTAAAACACTAGTGCTGCCTTTATTGAACTTGCATGGTACAGAAAGACCATGGTCCTACAGGAGTTGTACTCAAAACCACAAGACTGGATATGATGTCACCAGCACGACGCTTGTAGTGGAAGAAATTCGATGCGGAGAAAAGTATTGGGACATCAGAGTCTTGATAGCCTGTTTAGGTTCCATGTAGGAGTATACGCTTTTTCCTCACTGGTAAGACAAAACGGCGCACTAGTAGAACATATGGAGCATTTATTTCCACTCCTATTTTTTACCTACAATTTTACATATGCATTTTTTGGACTATACGGCGCACCCAAAATCGAAATTTGGTGCGTCTTATCGGGTGTGTCCTATGTGTGGATGTCGGATGGAAGTTTGATTTGCTGCGTTTGTTTGTTTCTCGTCGTGCGCCTTATAACCTGCCTTGCGTCTCATGTCGAAATTCCCCAAAACTTGATTTGTTCATTGAGACTGTGCCTTATGGTCCGGAAATTACGCAAATGAAATTTCTATTGGTCAACTTTGACATTCTAGTAGGACAAATAAATGTTACTAGTATTCGGGCAAAATTGCACTAGTTGACACATGCTCACTTGGCCGAATTGTGAAAATTTGCATTTAAATGCATTAGGATTAGCCCAAACCCCCAAAATAACTACTGCGATTTCCGGAATATAAAACGCACCCGCACATATGCCGCAGCAACCCTTTATTAAAAAAAAAAAATGACAACGGAAAAACAATATACAAGCCGCAGTTTATGTTGAAAAAAAAATAGTTTACAGCGCGCACGAAAATGATTTTCTACTGTGAATGTACATAAACAAGAGTTAAGAGTGCCTTTAAACCCGGCAACAACTTTGCTAATTAAAACAGAACAGACCCAAGAGAAAAAAAAAAATCGAGATTTATTACGCATATTTTCTCAACTATAGAGCGCCCCTAGTGGTGAAAGAAAAATCCCCAGAAAAGATGCACCGTTGTATTCGCCGCATGGTTCCAAATCTAGGGAAAAAGTAGCAGCTTATCGTCCGGAAAATAGGCTAATAATTTCTTAAATTCAAGGGGAAAACAAATCAGCAAATAGATAAATCTGCAGATGCTGAACCCTTCTCGTGAATCTCTTTACTAGTAGAATTTTGTGTCATGAATTATAAAAGTACCAACCCGGTTGTCCTCGCGAGAACAAAGTGCATACTCATACTTGGAGCTTGTGCAATACCAGTTTCCCAATGGCCTAAGTGTCCCAATACTTTAGTCCACGTGATGTCGTCTGAAAGCTGCTGAGAAAAGTATAATCGGCGCCAAACTCTGACACGTGTCTTTGCGAGGTTCCACAAGACGTCACAAGCCGATCGGTATGTCAAATAGACATTTATGAATAACACGTGATATTGTTCCGAGACGGGCGACATGAACGTTCCCTTGAAAGTTCCTTTGGTGCCTCTTTCCAATCATGTGCAGTGATTAGATGTGAAGGCAGATGATGGTTGTTGTTTCCACAATGTAAGATCAGTCCAAAAATAAAAAATCACGTCGCCTTGTTGCGGTAGTCCTTGGCTCTCCATGACGACATACCGGTAAATCTGTTGTCTAGCGAACACAAAGACCCCAAAAAAATAAATAAAATAAAAAACTTTTGTAATGGTTGCTGGAATAGCCGTTCAGGTGGTGAATATTTTTGAAGAACGTGTTCATCGCACCCCAGTGTGAACAAAGAGGTGAATGCCAGATAATTAGTCGGGAGGAAAAATCCACACACATACCGAATTAGCATTTTTTTTTTTCCCCGATGGCGGATGGATTTTGAAACCATTTTACAACACGGGTGTCAAAATCGAGATGTGGCGCACCGCTTCATTTTACGTGTCAATTAATGTCTACGTCATGTTTCTTGCCAAGATTTTTTTTTTTTTTTGTAGAAACTATAAACTTAAAATGAATTTCTTGTTCACTTTAATAAATACTAAGCATTATTATTTTTTTTTTTGCCAACTAATCAATTATCAAATTAAGTGACATTTAAATCTGGACTGTCAGTTTGAAATAGTTTTTTTTTTTGTTGTTTTTTTTTTTTTTTTAAATGACTCATAGATGAATCAAAAAAATATTCATCAGCTCAGTTGATTATTAAAATAATCGCTAGTTGGAGTTTTACTATGAAGTGAGTTGAGGGGCTTCATTTAGACAAAAGTAGTTCTTTGCTGCCATCGTGTGGCATCTTAAGTAAATCGGAAACCCGTCATTTAGATTGTCAAGATCGTTGTACTTGAATATTCCTCCCCCCTCCCCTGAATTTTCCATGACTTCTCACTTCTAATTTAATTTGTTAAAATATATACAATGGTGCTTTGAGATTAGTTACGTTTAATTTTGCTCCGTGGCCACACGCTCGACTCCATGTTAAATCATCCTTCTCGTCAAAAACAAAATATTTTGTCACATGTTTTTAAATCAGAAAAGTCGCATCAAGATGAATTGATCGCAACTCCTTTTGGTGTGCACAACTTGGCCACCAGGTGGCAGTATGAGATTCAATCAACTCCATAAACTGAATCGCTGTCGTTTTTCGCAGAGGATTAAGAATATATGCCCGTGACTACGTATTTCGTGTGCATCTATTCTATTCGTGTTCCCGAACGCGTTCTAACTTCACATCGTGCAGTCGAAGCAATTCGCTAGCCGTCTAATTGCATTTCCCATTATGCGTTAGCATTAAACGAGTCGACTTGAGGAAAAATTATTTTGGGCTCCAAACTCCAACAGCTTGAAGCCTCTTTTTAATTTTTTAAGAACTGTTCACTTTTTCCAATTATTGCAACTCGCTAAGTGATTTGAGTTGAGTTCATCGGCTCGAAAAGCAAAAACATCGCCTAAAAAAAAAAAAAAAAAAAAAAAGCCGATCCGTATCTCAAAGCGCCACTGTAATAACATCGATGTTTTCTTGTTCCCACAGTCCGAACAACCGAACTAGGCTGTGCCCCGTGACAAAAATTTCTTTGACACCCGCAATTCACAAGCAAGAAAACATCAATTTTTGTGGCGTCGGAAAAAAGCGCACGCTCTCGCTCGCTGTAGCTGTGCGACTGATTGGGCCCTCAAAACGGGATGCTGCACGGCTGTTAAATTGTTTGTTTGAGAATTCGTCACGGCAGGTCCGCGCTTGGCACCGCTCGGGGGCTGTGACAGCCACACAGAGGAAATTTACACCGAGCACGCAGGAAAGGGAAGGGAAGGAAAGAGGCGGGCGTGATGAGTTTAGGTTTAAGACCTCAGGGAAGCCGATGAGTTTGCGCGGCGGCTTCAGTACCTGCGGTCTCTGAACGTATTTCACAGTTTGGGAGAAAATGAAAAATGCTGCCTGCGGGCCGGGGCGGGGGGGGGGGGGAGAAATTCCGGAGGCTCCGTCGAAGCGTTCACCATATGGAAAAAGAGGCCCATCAGAGGTTCACAACCGGGATCCTGACACAAAAAAGAAACAAGACGAGAAAATGTGTTAAAAAAAAAAAAAAAGTCAAAGAGAAGTCTGTGTATGGGGGATAATGTGAGGTAAAGTAGAACGGAGAGGCCTGAAGCTGAAGAAGAGATGCACTCGCAAACTACTCGAACTGCATCACAAGGGACAGAGAAGGAGGAGTGCGGCACTATAATTATCCTTATTGAGATTAACTCTAAATACCCTTGAACAAAAGCTGCATTCTGCGGATGGTGGCCGGGTATTTTTTTCCCCCCCACACATGGGGCCTCAGAGTGACTCATCACGCTTAAAAACAAAAAAAAAAAAAAAAACATTTCTCAACACTCCCGGCCTGAATGCTCCTCAGAGAGCGCAATCGCTCCTGTCCAATTACAGTACGACATCTACTTTTCTTAAGCGAGTCGTTACCTCTCCCGGTCGGCGAAGGAGGAGGAGGTGCTGTGCAGCGTCTGCCGGCTCTCCTCGGACGCCAGGGAGCACGGGAGCGCGCGGGAGAGGGGCGGGGCCACGCCGCGGGAGAGCGGAGGCGGATGCCGGGAACAGCTGCGATCGTAACTGGAGAGATGGATTGATGGGAGGAGGCGAAGAGAGGAGAATGAGCACAGTTGAGAGGGACGGAGGTTGGGATCCGGGACTTTTTGGTGGCAATTCAAATCACTCTTAACTCATTGAATCCCAGAAAGTTTCACGAGAAGAACAAAAATGGCAGCGTTTTTGTGGTTTTTGACTGATTTTGCGAGACCAACAGTATATTGTGTTCTAATGCAATTAAAAAAAAAAAAAAACGCAGCTATGACGCCCAAAAAAAAAGGCTAAGACGTTATAAATACGTCTTTGGGAAATGGGGACTACGTTTTTACTGTTTAAAAAAAAAAAAAAAAAAAAGCCCAGATCATGTCAAAAACAAAAAACACACTCACCAGTGATGCTGATTCGCAAATGTTTGAAGTGTTTTGCATGTCCTAATTAACTGTAACAAGTTTTGCTCTGCTGGACCAATCAGAGGATGCAAAAATTGCGACGTCGTCAAGGGACACCGTGAGGACAAATTGGAAATCAAACTGGAAAGATTGCGTGTGTCGTTAGCCGCTAACTGCTAATTGTGAAGACAAAGGTCGAGATTAGATTGACATAGCAACACTTAAATGCTGAAATCTGATTGGACCAAATCTAAAAAAATGCGAGATAAAATAAACAGAATAAACCGTTGCGAGGAAATCAATACAGCACAATTTAATTGAACAAATATTAGAATTTTGTTGTAATACGGGCTTGCTCTGTCCAACCAATCAGAGGGCTTGAACATCTGATTGGGTAAAAAAATAAATAAATAAATCATCCCATTGATTGAAAAGTAGCTTTATTTATTTATTATAATATATTGTATTTTTGTGTTTCCTCTGTCATGTATAAGACAAGCAATTGATTTAAAAATCGATTGAGGCACCAGAATTCCCTCCCGGCAATTGTATCAAACCGATGTGACCGGGAATTCTCTTTTTGGACGTTATTCGCGAGTCTTTTGATTAGGCGCAGTAGGCTCGCTCTTTTTCCACCGGCTGAGGCGGCGCGAGGACGAGCCGAGAAACAGTGGGAAGGGAAGTGGGAGGCGCGGCTCAGCTTGCGACGGCACTGATATACTTTAGACGAGTGGTTCTCAATCTGCGGGTCGTTTGGTCCCGGGCCACTGCAGCTCCCTCTAATGGGGAATTCTCGTATTGCACGAGTTGGCACCAGACATGCGTGTGGACCACGTTTTCTGACTTAAATATGTTCAAAATCTAAATCGGAATTATTGCCCCACCAAAAGAACGTAAATCTGTCGTAGACCGGGAACTTGTTCACTACCATTGACGGAGAAAGACGTCAAAGATTCATTTTTTTTTTTACTCGGCTGATATTTAAAATTGGATCGTTTCTAGTCGTCGGCTTGGGTCTGGGCCTCTTAAGCGTGGGACTTTGATCAAATGCAAGATTGGCGAGTTTAGTGTTTCGTAACGTTGACTTTCGTGCTAGGTCCGCGCACATGACCAAAAATAATTTCTCCACAATTTGGTGTCCCATCTGTGAGGTTCAAAGTTGATTGCAAAGTGCTCCAGGAAATTCAACTTTAGTCCTCCTGAAAATAGAAACTTGATGATGGTTGAGGATGATTTAGTTGGGCTTTGTTTTTGTTTTTATGGATTAGCAGGATTTCTCTTTGGGTCTTTAAGTTCACGAGTGTGAGTGTTGCGAGGTGAAAACTAGCATTTACAAAAAGCTTGAAAGCGAAAGTGTGCAATTCTACAAAAACACCCTCCCCCCCAAAAAAATAAAAATCCTTGTCTGTGTATATGAGACCCAAGATCTGAAATCCCTAATACATAATGCATACATCAAAGCCCAAAAAAAGTAACTGTACCTTCGGCCTCGAGCAGGCATAAACACGGGTGAATGGACTAAAAGTGGCAGCTGTCTCGACACCTGCGCAATGCACGATGGGCCTCGACATGTGAGGGTTGCCTCACGTTGCCGGTTTGCATGAAAAGACGGTCAAATGCTGCAATGTCTTCCACAGAGAAGAACATGTCACAAATTCTCCTCTTTGAACCAGAACATATAAGATGCACAGAAGAGACGTTCCTATTTGGACGCCGCATGCTGATATGTTGACTCGAGTCAAATCGGTTTGCCGTCAAAAGAGATGGATCTTTTTCAATTTTTGTTTTCGGGGTGGCGTGGAGAGGTAGTGTCAATCCAAAATATTAACTTGGCTCTCACTTTGTTGTTTGTGTGACTGATGTATTGATAGATTCCGACATGCTAGGATTAAAGCTGTCACAAGACTGTCGCTGCTAAAAACAAATCATCATCTCTTGATTTTTCATGTTGTTGTTGCAATCCTCTTCTCCAATTGTTTTCTCTCCTGCGTCGGGTGACATTTTGAATGCTAATGACGATCCTTGGGCTCATCAACGGAACCCTACGTGAATCCCAACCACGAAACCAGCTAGTAGGTGTCACCTCAACGTACGACTAAACCAACCCGAACTACCAACGTGTCACAACCCTACCGCTAACCCGGTGCTTCTTAATTATTTTGTTACGCCCCCCCCACCCCCCAGCGAGAAGAAAATAATTTGTGCCCCCACCCCACCACCCACTCTCCGCCGCAACGCTAAATAATAGCATTTTCGTTGCAAAACAAAAATACTCGCTGCGCACAATGTGAAAGGAGAGCGCCACTGCCAACTAGTGGACGGGATGTGCAATTACACTTTATTGTAGTACGCCGGGGGCAAAAGCACGCCCTCTCAGCTTCTTATCTAATTCACTACCAGCCAAGTAAAAAAAAATAAAAATGGACCTTTGACGTCTTTAGCCGTCAATGGCAGTAAATGAGTTAACCGTACCAACTAAACCACTCACCAAATCCACTTAACCAGAACAACACGAACACAAATTCCTCTAGCCCTATCCTCAACCGCTACCCTTGCTTTATTGAAATGTGTTCGAATAAGTCCATATCGTCGCTGTCAGGCGGAATCCTTTTATCTCCGATATCACTTTTTTTCAGGAAATCAAAAAAAAAAAAATAAAATCTTGCTTGGGTAACCAAACACAGCATTGCATTGTTCAAGTTGGCATCATATACTGTTGCGCAATACGGCCCCAAAATCATGTTCAGTTGCTAATTTATTTTGTATGTCATTGATAAAAAATGGCCGACCACATAAATTCGTTCATTGCCAGCCATTTTCAGTGTCAGCCAATTTACAGCATTCTGACTGATCTTTCAAGACTCTCCGAATATTGTGTTTTATGGCTTCATATATATATATTAGCAGTAGAACACAGGTGGGTTTCCCCTATTTTGACCCAAAAACTCAGAACAGAAGCTTTTACGTCTATATTTTATGGCAACGGTGACATTGATGGTAATTTTTGCTTGAGTGACACCTCAAACATGAACAGTCCTTTTCGTTTTTAAAATACCAACAGCAGCAATGAAAATGTCCTTTTGGGAAAAATGCACGGAAAAAAAGAAATCGCCAACTTTACATGCTATTCGCTCGCTATTTAATGATCGTAGTAGTATTTAGTAGTGTGTGTGCGTGCAATGCACACGTACGTACGGACGTTACGTCATCGCTTCTACTTTTAAATTGAAATAATCTCTCTTTTGTGATGCGTTGTTCTAGAATACGTGACAACAACTTTGACCAGTCACACATTTTTTTTTTTTTGATACTGGTAATCTCATCCAAAAGAGACCCGGTGCTGCCATCTTCTGGCCACAGCTAGTTTTTGGTTTTTACTCCACATTGCCCAAAAACGACGTAGAAACAGACTCGTGAGGCCACAATGCTGTACGGTTCCCACAGAATGAGGGAGAAATGTAATATTTTTTTTTTCTTTTTTTTTTGTTCTGAAGCTATTTGCCGCTATTTAAATTGGTGACACACTAATCGTATTTGCTTGTCCAAAATTCTGATCTTGATCATATTCGGACAACATAATTTGTAAAAACGGCAGAGGATTCCTTTTGAGAATACCTAACACAGCTGTATATTCTCCACAAAAGCAATCCTTTGTCCTCATACGACCTGCAAAAACACCTGTACTCCGTTTCCGTCAAGCTTGAAAACAACTCGACGCTCATGTGCAGCTCTTCTGTAATCACGCAGAACTATATGTTATCATTTGAGTCAATCTGCCCCCCCAAACACATGGCGTTATTTACACATTTAGTGTGAACGTCACATCGTGCGACCGCGCCTCCAGTTTGAATGAGGTCACGGCTGAGGCAAATTCTAGAAGCAACAGTTCGATTCTGTCTGAAAAGCAGTGGTGGGATTTTTTTTTTTTTTTTTTTTTGTCAATCGTGTCGCAGCTCACAAGAAACTCGAGGATTAATCTGCAGCCTTCACTGGCAGCACTGGGACACAAAGGAGACTGGTGTCGCAGATAAGATGCAAAGAGGACCACAATTACAATACTGATAGAAAGCCAAGAACCTCAAGGAAAGAAGTACGAGGGGGGGTTGTCGGGGGGGGGGGCACAGGTATTGAGAGCAAGCAAGCAAATCCCCGCGAGGCGAGCCAGCCAGGTCCAAGTGGGAGGGAGGAGGAAGAGCGAGCTTTTCATAATGCAAGACTGTGGGGGCAAATCGGTGCTGAAGTATGAAAAGGGAATATGAAGTGGAACAAATGATACTGTTGGAGGCGCTGAATTGAAAAATGACGATTGGTCGTAAGGAGACGGAGAACGAACGCGTAAATAAGCGACATAAAACAACTAAAAAAAAAAAACCTTGACAGAGAAAAGATGCGAGGGGGAAAACAAGGCGCAGAAGACCCGACGGTCAAATCAACTTGACATTATTGGTCTGATCAGCAAAGCGTGGAAGTGCTCCACTATATCATGTGGATGAGTCGCCCATTTCCTTCTAATGGCCACTCTCTGGCGAGGCAATTTATAAGCAACGCCTATTCCTTGTATTAGCGGCGTAATGGCAGGTGGAATATTACCATTTTTTTTTTAAAGTGAAAGCAAATCTTTAAAAGTTGTTATCGGTACAAATATGAGCAAATGAGCGGCGGTGTCACGCTTTGTGATTCGCCCCGCAAGTGGCGAGAGTGACGGCAAAATGTTGCAGACTACTGGGGTTGTGTGAAGTCTAAAAAAAAAAATCTGGAAATATTTCTCACATTCAGTTTTCCCACAATTCAACATTTTCACTCCATTTGTTTCTAATGAGACAATCAAGATAATTGGTTTGAATTTTTGCCCCATTTCAACCATTCCATCGCGACAATAAAAAATGGCAACATTTCAAAGATAAAAACATTTTTTTTTTTATTACCTCAAATTTGCCGATTTTTACCTATTGTCAATTCCAACTTTAAACTGTTCGGCTCATTGCTACCGCAATTTATTTCCAGAATTGCGCCCAACATTTTTTTCCTCAAATTTCCACTCTTATTGACCCATTCCAACTTAATACTGTTTAAACTTTCAAAATAAAGGCCCCAAAAATGTTTTTTTTTCCCCTGTAGTAACCTCAAACTGTTCCTACTTGATCCTGTTTTTTTAAATAATAATTTCCTGTTTTTCCCCCGCCATTCAAATTATCCACACGATTTATCATTCCATAATTCCAAAGCATTCCACCTCATTCAGCATACTTCCATAATTTTTCATTCAGCATTTCGGCATTCACACGCAATGTGTGCAAAAAAAATTCATTTTATCGTTACGCAAATAGTTGCCCCTGAGTCCCAATTTTCTTTTTCTGGTCGGTCTCGCTATCTCAGCGAGCAGCAAAGTTCACCTCGGCTATGATGAGAGAGAATTTCACTATTATGTTAAGTGCGTCTGGACACAGTTTGAGAAAATACATTTTACAACGATGCTTTGAGATACAAATGACCCAACTTAAGAGTCTTTCCAGAAACAATACATTATTTTGATTTTTTATTTTTTTTTGCTTTGACTTGCAAGTGCAAATTTGACATATGAGCGCCATATGGTCACCGTGAACTGAATTCAACTCACTTCATACTAAGCTGAGGTTGAAAATTCCCAACTAAACAAGCACATAGCTTTGTCTTTAATCTGCTAGTTTAATGCTAATGCTAACACATAGTGGGGGATGACTAGAACTTTTACAGCAACTGATATTTGAACACAATTTGTGCTGCAGCAACATGTTTAGACATTTAAAATAACAACACTCACGGTCATATTCTTTATCTTATGTGAGGAGCTGAGATGAGATAAAAAGCAACTAGAACATCTGTAATATACACACACGCACATACACACGTCCTTGTACAGTGTGTCTGTTTTATACTGCCCCCATGTGGCCACTGTGCAAAGTGTGACAATACGCTTTTGCAACTATCAATACAAAAATAAAAAAATCTCGTATCTCAAGGCGCCAATCTACGGGACTGTTTAATATTCAGACTGGATTCTTTTCTACAAACATGAATTAAAGAAAACTAAAAAAAAAAAATAATAATAAGATTATAGAAAGCAGTCTTGGTGGAACACTCCATTACCAACGAAGGCCAAAAGAGCACATCCGATTTTTTTTTTCCCCTGCAAAAATACAGCCCCTTTACGCGCGGAATAACACGATATTCATGTGCGAGGGAGCTGACAGCAGCTCGGCTCCGAGCTCCCAGTAGTGTCTTAACTCCTCAGCCTCCCGTGTTGAAGGCAAAAAGCCACAGAGGAAACAAGGTCAGCTCTGGAGTTCATTACAGTGCGAGGAAGGATGGAAACAGGCTTGACAGCTTAGTTTGGATGTTTCCCCCCCCTCACCTCCTGCCCTCGTGTGGCTTCGCTGTGGCTAGACAAGCTTTGGGCGAGCTTCCTCCAAACACACGTCGGCTGGCTAAGTGGGAATTCTAAAGAGCTTGTCCAGCTTGCTGTGATCCTGCAACACCGCGGGTGACGGGATCAAATTCAGGGAGACAATTTGGTGCCGGGTTTTTGCTTGTCGAGTTAATTGAGAGAAGGAAAGTTTGCAGCGGGTTGTTGCGCCGTTACCGGTATTGCGCTTTTGGGATTACGGCCCAAACCGATCAACAAGATTTTTTACGATCCTGCAGTCCAACCTGAGGGAATTGTCTGGTAGCGGTTATTTCTAGGTGGGAGGTCTTCATTGACGCCAATTCTTGCTCCTTTTAACCGACATGGGCAATTTAGCGCAAAGTTCCGAGTATTAATGATCTGATCTACGAGTACCGGCCTCCATTTGAGTCAGGACGTGTTATAGTCCGTCACTTCCCTATACTGATGCTGTAAATCATATTTATAGGCTCAATGATTGTCGGATAAATTAAAAAAAAATAATGAATTGAGGGAGAAAAACTATTTTTTGGTCAATATACATTTATATCAAATCAGTTTTCTGCCTGAAAATGATCCGATTTAAAAAAAAAAAAAAAAAAAAAAAAAAAAAAAAAAAAAAAAAAAAGGATCTTTGACGTCTTTATCCGTCAATGGTAGTAAATGAGTTAATTGTCCGATATTTGCTCGAGCTAGCTTTTAAATGAGCAAAAAGCAACACAAAAATGGCCGATTCTTTTTTTTATTTATTTTTTTGCCTTTTTAGGTCATTTTCTTCCACACATTAACATATTACAACATCGGATAAAGACGATGAAGTTGAAATATAAACTTTCCCGCCTAAAAAAAAAAGAAATTGCGCAGCCAGATCACAAATGGAACATGAGGCTAATTTGCGTCATCTTATATTGGTCGGCTGTGTAACTTGCAAATTGATCCTCTTTTTGTCGTGCACATTATTCCTTTAAGGGGACAAGAATATCCTATTGAACCGTTTGCTCGTTGCCTTGACCATACACGAAAGTCAGAGGCGGTAAATTGTAATGTCCAAAGTCGTGTTGTCATTTTTTCAGGAAGCAAGAAAAAAAATGGAATGAAATACCGATGAGTTTATATTTTTCAATAATTTAGTTTCAGGGGTAGCTCCGAATGATCTCAGCATCTTGAGGAAGTGTTTTAAGTGGAAATCAACTCAAAGAATATCGTCTGGAATGTCACGATTCGAAGCACGAATATTTTGATTAAATTTGCGTTGGTAGAAAAAGAATTAAGCAGCAAAGTCCACCCGTTTTTATCCACCTCAGCGACTTGCTGTCGATAGAAAATGACATCATAGTTGCTGAGGTAACAGCCAATCAAGGCTCAGCTTGCGAATGTCACGTGACCAAAATCAGAAGAGGTGAGCCGTGATTGGTTGTTGACTCTCAGCTGAAATGTTTTTGTTCTCTGATGCTTCGCATGATGTCTGTGGCACAGTTGTGTTTTTTTTTGTTTTTTTTTAATCGTATTGATGATTTTAATAGCTGTGGCGTGATAGTGGCGCTGTCAAGTTGAGGATTAAGTCCCACCCCAAATGCCTGACCCGACCTTGATATTAATAAGAGCAGGAAGGTCCTACCAGAGTTTTGCCGTGATGATGATTGCGGTGAGGATGAGCAGCGTGGAGATGGTCACAGTGACGTAGAACTGAGGGTCCACTGTAACACACACACACACACACACACACACAGCGTTACTCTTCTCAGAGCGTGACCATGTATAATTGCGTCAAGAACAAAAGAAGAAATCAATGTGAGCAGCTGAACATGAAATTGGATGCACGAAAAAAAAAAAAGGACTCCGGCCTCCGACTGAAACAGCCATCCCGCGGCATCTTCCACATATCTTGACGGCGGCCGATTGCTCGCCGTGAGTGATGCCAACTTTATGAGGCTTTCCAGACGCAGCTGACTGCGCTCACTTTTGGGGCGGGAGGGGGGGGTGAACCTTCACCCGCGTGACAGTTAATTCCCAGGAGCACCCCTGGCAATGCGGCACGTCATTTTCCCCTGATACCCACCTTCCTCCAGCTCGGCCTCCTCCGCCCCCCCGTCCTCCACGCCCTCTCGGTTCCACGACTCCGGGGGCGCCTCCTCTTTGGGATGTGTGCTGGCGTCGGGGTACAGCCAGTCCTCGGAGGACGCGGCGGCGGCGGTGCTGGCCTCCCGCTGGCTCCCGTGCTGGCGCAGCTGCTCCGTTTCCTGGCTGGAGAGGAGGTGGTAGGTCTCATCCTCCAGCGGCTGCGTGGGCCCCCAGACCACCGCCCAGAGAGGGGTGGGCGTCACCTGGGTGCCGACGGACAGCTGGACGGCCAGGGCGTCCACCCGCTCCTCGCCCTCGTCGTCACGGTGACAGGTGGAGGGCTGCGTCACCAGGGCGACCAGGACGAGGGAGACGAGGGCGGTCAGTCGTGCGACAGGAGCGATGGAGCTGGAAGGAGAAGGCAAAAAAAAAAAAAAAAATTAGGAGTGAGGGGAGAAGTTGCCTGCTTTTCCACCTGAAGCTCTGGCGTTTTTTTTTTTTACCATCTCTCCATCGCTTCGCTGTGTTCAGTGACACTCCGGCACGCCGATCATCTCTGGAAGACGAGCAAAAGAGGAAAACAAAGGGGGGAGGGTCCAGCTTTGCTCTCTATCTGGGATCCACGCAGTGATCGTATTGGCAAAAATCCCGCTCTCTAATCTATTCTAAATATAAACGCTTCCCGCCGGCCATTTCAAGTTTTAACGCTCAATTATGCACCACACGCTCTTACACATCTGCGCGCAATAAACGGCCAAAAAGTACACACGGATCGCCCGGACCGCTCGCACGCGTTCACGGCCAAGCCCATAAATCATCATTAGCGACGTCACGTCATGCACGCGGCCAATACTTCCCAATGACACTTTGAGCCAACTTCTCATCTACGACGCGGCTGCCCAAATGCCAAGCGAATGTCACTCACGCACTCCCGACGCGTATCAGTGCCTACCTCTGGCAAGTGGAGAGAGGGAATGAGACGGAGAGAAAAGGGGAGATACAGAGCACAAGGGGGGGGGGGGGTGTAAGCATTGGTTGCCTTAGCGACCGAGACATGTAGTCCGCCCGAGAGAGAGAGAGACACTGTCAGAGAGAGATTTAAAAGCTAATTACGTGTGATTTAAAAAAAAAAAAAAAAAAAAGGGTTCAAATTAAAAGGAACGAATTTGACGTGGCAAACAAACGATACGCCGATGTTTGTAAGCTCGGCAGCAGAAGGAGCTGGGTGCAAAAATAAAAAAAATAAAAACCTTGCAATTAGAATAACTGCAGGACGCTTTATAGGAAAAAACAAAGCAGAGGGAGAAAGGTGGAGTGTAATTGAATTCACATTCATTTACATAGGTCACAGCGGCTCAGTGGCGGGATAAGACGATGATTCCGCAGCAGCCTGAGGTCGGGTTGGCGTTTAAAAAAAAAAAAAAAAGGACAAGATGCAAATTTGGGTTGTGACGGATTTATTGCGACTAATATTTACCGGGGAAACCATCGCAGACAAATACGCAGGCCGGAATAACGCCACAAGTCACAAATGTTACATTTTGACTGAATACCAAGATGGATATTTATTCATGTATAATTCAAGAGAGTCATATCAGACGTGGTTGTTTACTCCGCAAGGGTCAAACGCGGGAAGTGACAACATGTAAACAATAGTGCTACCCTGATAGAATCATTTTTCCTGTTCAAATGAAATGAAATCAAATTTGACTGTCCCCAAAATATTTTTGTCCAAGTTTTTACCAAAGAAAATGTCATTCCTGGATTTTCTGCAGTATTCATGTTAAATAATGCTGTCCTTTAAGGGGTGTGGCCTAGCACTATGACGGTCCGGATGTAAGTGGTGTGCAAGTTTTCTCATTTATTTTACCTCCCACTTTACTGAGCAGTGGAATATCAAGATTAGTTGTACCTTACAATTTGTTAAAAAAAAAAAAAAAAAAAAGAGAAATTAATTAAAAAAAATAAAATAAATCGACCGAGCGATCGTGAATAGAAAAAGTTATGAAAGAGTCTTGATTTTAATTTTGTTTTTCCTTCATATTTTTTAAATAACGTTTGCATTGAAGGTTTTCTGACTCAAGTTTTTCTTTTGTTTCTTCATCGATATATTTTTAGTTTATTAGGGTTTTTATGCTGAGCTTTATATGTTGTACACAGTTTACGGGCCAATTATTTGCATACTTTTATTTTGTATTTTAAATGAATAACTGAATATGAGATTAACACACACACTAAACAGAAATAATATTTATCAATTTTTACATCCTACTTTTGATGATCTACTTTAAACTGCCTAAGTTGGATATTCATTGTCTGTTTTTCTGACCTTTTCTGTTTTTGAGGTTCAAAATAAAAGCAATCAAACATTACTTAGCATTTAATTGGCCTGGGCCGACTCTTCCCGCCATTAATTTAAATGAAAATCTATTTTTAAAAAATGATAGAAAAATATTTATATGTATGTTCGTATTGAATTGTGTCAGTCTCTCGTCTTCGTTCTCCGACATTGCTCCTCACTGGAGGACGCAACGTAACCACGAGCCGGCGGACCCCGCTTGGTCCTCATCTCCTCCCGCGTCGTCGCCGTCGTCGTCGTCGTCGTCATCATCAAGGTGTTCTAAGTTTAACAAGGAGGCCACAGGAATTTGTCACGACGCGCATGGTCTAAAATTAACTCTCTAATCCGTGAGGCGGTAAAAAGAAGGCGGGAGAAGCGTGCGGCCTTTACCGTCCGTTTCATCGTCATCTTCCGTGTCCCCCTCGGACTCCAGCGGCGATTCCAATCGGACGTCTCTCTTCACCGTGATGTCACCCCTGTTTGTGTTTAAAGTCACATATTCGGGCATTTTTACAACAATAAAAGCAAAATTCAGGCTTTATTATTCATGAATTTGTTTTTTCAGTAGAACCTTTCCGAAAATGCCGCAAGGTAGCCAAAGCCGAATAGGAAAGTAGTAAATCGGTGTCAAAGAACGATATTAAGCGATACATCTACTAGAGAGATAAGCTTTGGTATCATCATTTGTGGAATGTTTATTTACAGTTTGAACTCTTAACATTGGCAATTAAGAAGCATTTTCGGGAGGGCGCCAATTACTCGCTGTTCAAGGCAAAAGAAAGTGTCGGATCTTCACCCATGCGGCTGTCAAGTCATGGGTGAGGAAACCGTGTCGGGGTGAGCTATTAATTTAAATTAGCCGATAACATTTTCTGACAGGGAGCTCACAAAAAAGTACTCTGTAGTTTAATTTCACACTTGATGGGTGGGCGGGCACTCCAGAGACCCTCAGATGTGCCTGAGCAATTAAAATGTCCCATTAAACAAATGCAATTAGCAATGCAAGGGGAAAAAAATGAATATGCAAATTAGGGAATATCATTGACCAGCCTGAACTGGCATATTTATTTATTTTTTTTTTTTTTGGGGACGGCGGCGTACCTTTGCTTCCCGGTGCTGGGGAGCTGCTCCCATACGACAAGGTCGCGCCCGCCGCTGACCCAGCGGTGGTCTCCGCTCCCCGTGGTCCATGCGGCAAAGCAAAGCATTCTGGGGGCTCGGGGCCAGGTCAGGGAGGCCAGGTAGCGGCACTGAGGCAAGGAGAACACTACAGGGAGGAAGAAGGAGTTTTTAAACCCCCACCCCAAAAAAAAAAAAATAGTACATAAGAGAATGTAAAGAAATCGGTTTTCTAATGTGTAATTGTTGAGTGGGCTGTAGTATCCAATTAATCGGCAGGCGGATTCAAAATAATAATACCGTAATTTCCGGACGACAAAACACACCCGAATAAAAGCCGCGACAACTAAATGTAGCCATTTTTTACCATAACCACCGGTAGACGCTTTTGTTTTTCGCAAAAAAATGCCAAACGGATCGAGTTGCACGGTTGCGTCTCGGAACCTGTGAGTGTCTCTCTTGTTTTCACACCATGGCCAAGTCGCTAATGAGCTTCCCCTTTGGAAAGTGGATGTATTTATGGCACTCGTTCCCTCTGCTCATGACTCAACTCAAAATGCTTATTTTTTTTTCCTCTAAATCCCTTCTTTCAACCGCAAACGGCTGATGAATATTCCGTACGAGGGCGTGGCCTTCATCGGTCCACTGTGACATGTTCGGTAATTTCGCAAGACGATGGGTTAATCTATTGACGGCTTGAAGCTCGTCAGTAAAAATACGTGAATAAACCGTGTCTCGTTAAAAGCCGCGGCGTTCAAAAAGCGGGGGGGGGGGGAGTTGCAGTTTATAGTCCGGAAAATATGGTAATCAGCCGGAGTTTTGACGATGAAACACCGATATAAAAGATGATCTCTCTCTCTCTCTCATGAAACAGTAAATGCTGTTCAGTCGGAATGAGCGGGAAGTAATAGGCTGACGGTGATTCTGGATGAATTGCCGGTTTTCCAGCCTCTCGTGTTCGTACATCAAATATTTCAAAGATTTGACAAAGGTAAATGTTAAGGAACCAAAAAAAAAAAAGTTTTTATTCATTACATAGTTTAAAATAATTGGACAATTTAATCTGTTATTATTATTATTTTTCTTTTTAATTTTGTGTCCATATGCATCTGCATCCACATCGGTTGGACGTGTGTCTTAAAGTGATGCACTCACAGTTGAACCTGCTCTCGCCATTGGCCACGTCGTAGCAGGAGCCAATCAGAAGGCCGGCTGTCTGGTGCACGCAATCGGTCACGCCGGTGACGCTGCTGTGATTGGTCAGTCTGGATATCGTTCCTGTGGTCATTGCACAGATGTGAGGTGAAAAATAATCCAAAACTATAGACGGAGAAGTCAAAGTGTTTTTGTCGTCACCCGTGGTCCAGTGAAGGATCTTGATCCACGGCCGTCCGTCCGCGAGTAGCACTCTGTCCCCCCGGGGGCTGAGGGCCAGGCGGCCCCCCGCGCAGCCCGTCACCTGAGCGCTCCAGCCGTGCAGCAGTCTCAGGGGGTCTCGCTCGCGACAGCGGTTCTCCCACACGGACACCCCTCCGTCGGACGAGCCGCTGAACACCAGCGGGCCCTGGGACTGGGGAGGGTTGTCATGGTAACGCGTGCGTACTGTACACTCTGGCATGTGTATGCTGTCCGAGGGGCAATTGTTTAGAAATGGAGGCTACGCTCGGAGAGATGAACGATGACAGCTACGCTCGATGCTGCAGGCGCAATGCGACGATTTGAACAGAAAACAGCTCTGGATTTCAATAATCATAAAAAAATGAATAAATAAATAAAAAAGGGCTTTTGCTGCACATTTGGCCGGCTTACATGTCAACAAAAACCAATTTGGAAGCAATAAACGGGCTTGGATGAGACGCGCCGGCTCGATTTTCCCAAAGGCTTTTCGCCGTACACGTTTCTTGAAAAGGTGTTCTGACGCTAGTAGAAAGAGAGGAACATTTGTTTTCATGTCTTTCACATCTGCAAGCAGCTTAAAAATAACCTCGCGCGGAAGGTGGATAGCCACACAAGTGTTTCTTTCACAAATCCCCCCCCCCGGGGAAGGATGCGGACCGATACCAATACCTGGTATTGGTACTCACGCCCATCCCTAGTCTCAATTATACTGCCCCCAAGTGGCCAATGTGTGCACACCTGAAGGAGTAGCGCAATGTACGTTGAAATAAGTGGAAAAAATGATTTATTTAATTTCGATGTAAAGCTGTCCCATATTTTTGTCAAACCAAATGTGAGACTTGTCTCTCCGTGAGGTCTTTTTTAGTATTTTAAGAGCCACTTACCTGAATGCAGGTCACCGCTTCCTGGTGCGCGTTGATTGATTGGCAGTTATCCATAGTGCGCCAGCTCCAGGCTTGAACCTTGCCCCCGTCTGCGGAGCGGAGGCGTGACAGAGTGCGAGGTTAATGCTCAGCGACGGGCGCGCGGCGGCCATTACTGCTAGTCACGGCCGACGCACCTGAGCCCCCGCGCCCGGCCTAAATTGTGCGCTCGCACATGGCCGTCGCATTCATCTTCGTGGTACATACGCAACTTGATAGCACATTCCTTTGCCCGTAGTGGACTTTGACGGACATGTCTTTGTTACCTCCGCACACATACGTAGAGAACACACACACCTGATCCAGTTACGATATAGCCGTCACCCTCAGGCACAAAGCAGAGCGATGTCACGGCGTTGAACGTGTAGATAGACTTCACACACTGGCCTGCGTGGGAGGAATTGGAGAGAGGGAGGGAGGGGGGGGTACGGACTTAATTGCCAGGACATGGACCACTGCTCACACACACACACACACACACGGACCCAAACATAAAAGTCTGTTTCTCGCATCACACAAAGGCAATTTTGAGCAACATTTGCGCCAAGCACAGTTCAACTGGCTTTGGTTAAGCAGAGTAAATCCTGAGAAGTGTGTGTGCGCGCGCGTGTGTGTGGGGGTGTGCGGGGGTGTGTGTGTGTGTGTGTGACATTAGCAGACAATATTCAGTTGCTGTTCCATACTGCCCTGTCCTTTTTAGTATTTAAGTTTTAAAGGGGCCAATTCCTAGTCCATCATAAACAGTAGAAGTCCACGCCTGAGATGGATGAAAAAGCAGAGAATTTGGTTGCTTAATTCATATTCTGCAAGTGTAATATTAATCACGGTGCCGAGATTGGACAATTGAGGGGTGCAGCGAACATATGGTAAAAGAAAATATTTGACTTGACTTCCCCTTTAAGGTTAAAGAAAAAGAAACAACTGGAGAATCATTAACTCTTTTGTTGGAATATCAGAGCTTTATACTTAATGATTGAAGTTACAACTTATTTTCTTGTTAAAAAATAATTCAGCTAATATGACTTTATACTTAATTTATTTTTTTGCACAAAATTTCAACTTCATTCCAAAAACAAATTCTGACATTTTCTCCACTAATTACTATTGATACTCTGCTCTCATCAAATTACGTTTCAAATATTTTGAATGAATTAAATTCTGACTTTATATCCCCTCATAATATTAAAACTTCATTATCTATTTTTTTTCTATTTTCACAAAATCAGTGGACAATTCTAATCATTTTAATCCTTCGATTTTATCCTTGTAGTACTTTTTCTTTTCAGTGAGCCCCTGAAATGTCGTTCAAAAGTGCTGATTGTAAAACTTGAATCGCCCGTAACCCGTCCCTGTTGTTGCTCAAGAAAAACTGCAGTCGTCGTCCCGATAACGTTGGCGCTGATAAAAGCCCGTCTTGTACCGCTGCGTCTTCGGCTTACCGACGCTCAGGGCCCAGATCTTGACGTTGCAGTCCGCCGAGCCGCTCAAAACAAACCTCTCGTCGTCTGGTAATGACAGCGACCAGGCTGCGGAGAGGGGGCAATGAAGGCGGGAGAGGGGATTACGTAACTGTAAATAAGTGCTTTATTTATGCCTCAGTTGGGACGAGGTAATAGACCCGACGTATTGAGTGCACGAGTTCAAGTGTTCTCACTCAGTCAGTTAGACAGACAGACGCAAGAGTCTCATTTCTCTCTAGACCTGATGTGATGAAGCGCTTCAATAATTAACACACACACACACACACACACACACGTCTAGATGCATTCTTACATGTGTCTGTTTATGTACAGTGAACGCTTATTTATCGCAGGAGGCTTGTTCCAGACGCACCGGCATTAGGTGAAAAAAAGGTAACGGAGAACTAGAACGGAAATTTGCAAATAATCGACTGTAGCCCGAAAAAAAAAAACTTTCGAAACTGGCTTTAGTTGTGACAATATGGCGGCAAAGCACTAGTTTTGTCCAAACGAATCCCCTCAACTCGCCACAACATTGTGCCCTGGCACCAAGATAACACGAGATGGCGGCATATCACTACTTTTGTCTAAATGAATCTCCTCAACTCACCATAATATTGTGCCTTGGCGCCGACATGCCACAAGATGGCGGCAAATAACTACTTTTGTCTAAATGAATCTCCTAATCTAGAGTTCCTCAGCACCAAGATGCCACAGGATTGTGGCAATGCACTACTTTTGTCTAAATGAAATTTGTCACGCACCAAGATGCAACAAGATGATGACAAAGCAATAAGGTTGCTTTTTAAACGCCCTCTATAAATGAAGTTGAGTTTCAGCTTGGGGTGTAAAAAAAAAAAAAGAAAAGAAAAACGATGTGAATCGGAAAGTTGATTTTGATTTAAAAGATGCCATTTTATCAAATCGAACAGAATTGAGATACATATTGAATCGTCATTTGTTGGAGAGAGATCTTTGAATAAAAAGCAAAGTTCATGCTACCCGTGTAAAAAAAAATAAAAAATAATTTTAAAAATCCAGGGCGTCCTTGAATCGTAGCGCACCCCAATGTATGGAATTGTCTTTTATTATAGAGATGCGTCCTCCTTGTTTCAGTGAACAACGCAGACGAGCATCGAAGAAACGAGTTAAAAAATAATACCAGGAATGGAAGACAGTATTCCTCACCCAACTTCTTGCAGTACTCAGCAGGAGGGGCAGACAGGCAGGTGACCCCGCCGGTGTGACCCCCCAGGTTCTTGTGCTCCGTTGCCGTGGGAACGTGCCACACCTTGACGGTAGTATCGCGGCTTGAATGGTGAGGGGGCGGGGGGAGAGAAAGAGAGAGAGATGAAATGAGTGCAGGAGTTTAAAAGTTAGAGACATCTGAGGCCAGTGATCAGAGCGGGTGGAACGTAAAGCAACGGACACAGAGACAGACGATTAAATGGTACAGTCGGGGCAACGCAGTGCAATAAAGATCACACACACGCACACACACACGGTGAATAATACATGAAACGCTCAAACGCGCTCTCACACTCCAAATTTTTTACCTGCCCGAAATCACCAGGTTGTCAACGGCGAGCACGCAGGTGATGATGTCATTGTGACCTTCCAACCGCCTCAAGCGGAACTTTGCCTTCTGCCAACACGTTTTCAGGGACGTCAGCTCGGAATCTTAGATGAAAAGGAACGTATTTAGGCGAGATTCAAATTCCCACAGGTTTATTTTCGACTATCTGGTAGGCTGATTTAATCGGCTGACAAGAACTCTTTTAACATCTGCAAATAGCGTCCGATAATTACTTTTTTCACCTTTGCAACGTTAGACAAAGATGACGTTCAAACACCCCCCCCCCCCGCCCGCCGCAATAAAAAAATCATTTTGCATCAGAGAGAAAAATCTTCAAAAGTCATCTGAGGCTTTTGAAATAAGAGGGGAAAAATTTTGGTTTCCCTATGTTGAATCTTCTTCCCGAAATTCACATATTTGTTGTGTTAAATGTTAAGGGCCTAAAATAAAATGTTATTTTATGAACGATGTATTTTTGTTGTATTTCGATCAAACGATTAGTCAGTTGTCTGAATTTTATCCTGCCCTTCATCGGAATCGCCAACAGCTTCAAAAAAATATAAATTTCTGTCGGGACCTACTAAACATTATCAGCAGCAATCGCAACCTCAATTCTAATCTCTCTTCTGTGTAATTGCATTCATTAATTTGCAACATTTATTCCCAACTGTGACACTTGGGGAAAAAAAAAAAAAAAAAGTCTCCTAGTCTGTTTTGCGATGCTAATCAGGTCAGCGCCTTATGTTTGATTCATCCCACCTTCTCGCGCCGGTTGCCTCCCGCCGCCGTCACGGCCATCCGGACGTTCTTCGGACGCGTCTCGCCCCTCGTGCGACGCCGCCGTGACATTCTGTGCCCTTTGGTGACGCCGAGCCGTCTCCGCTGAGCCTCCTGTCGCCCTCTGCTTGGCAGGCGGCGCTGGCCTGGCCTCCTCCAGGCCCCTCAAGATCTTGGAGGCCGGGGGCGCTTGTGATGGGAGGACCTCGGGGGCGACGTCCCTGTGCCAGCGCGCAAAAACAAGGGCTGAATGAATATGGATGACGGATGGAAGAGGCACTGTCGGTGTCTTTTCGGGTCAATACTGAAATGTGCTCCTTTGCCTTGACCCATATTTTATGAGGGGGGGGGGGGGGGGGATCATCAATCGGTGAGGACTCAAATGGGCATTCATTACACTCAGTTGATTTATTTTTTTTTTTACAGTCAACCCTGATATTTGTGGGGGGGGCGGTGTGACTGAGTCTGTCTTGATTTACAAAAAATAAATAAATTGCACAAAAATGGACTACCAAAATGATTTATATTGTACTCTTATTGTCTTCAGGTACTACAAGACTATTTTTAATGAACAACACTTTTTTTTTAAATTAATTACACTGCCCCCCAAAAATATTAACAAAAAAAAAAAAAAAAAATCGGATTTAATTTTCTGGATAATTTTGAGCTGTTGAGTCTGGAAATGTTTTTGGAATTGGTTCAATTTTTTTTCTTTTTTACAATAAATTGATAATGCATTTGGCGATATCAAAAATGCTCATCGTGGTCACACATGACCCGCCATTTTTTTTTTTTTAAATATATGATCGATTGTGATTTTACAATTTACGAAACTTACTTCGATCGTAACGAAAAGAGTAGTGATTGCGTTGCGAACTATTTGCTAACATTAGGTGGTATTTGGTCTGGACGGTTTGCAGTCTAATGTCACAAGTGCGTTGGCTTCATAAAGGTTGGGAAAGACTGCGCTAAAGGCCGCTACGTTGCACCGAGCAAACCTACGTGTTGCGTCCCCGCTGATCAAAATGAACACCATCTGTGCGTTTTGCTCGCTTTGATGCTGATAGCCAAACATCACTTCATTTAATTGCCTCAGGGGGCTTTCATAGTAATCAACGTGGGTCATAATGAGCAGGAGAATGTTCACTTGTGTTCTTAAAGGCAGTGTTTGACCTCCACTGTGTTCGTAAGCACAAACGCACAGATGCGCACACACACACAAAAAAAAAGATCAAATGCTTCCAATTCAATGTTTGGACTAATGACGCCTCTCTCCATCTGGCCCTTCCTGCCTCTCGCTTCCTTACGCTGCTCTTTTCATGTCAGCCTCTGGGATCCCAGGGGCTTGCTGCGAGCCACAGAGCTGCAGCTGAAGCTCCGCCAATCTGCACCGCAGCTCCTCCTTCCTGGAGATCTGAGAGAGAGACGGCGAGAAATTGGCTGTAAAGCAAGCCAGCGCATCCACAGGTTGTTTATCCGCACGACTGATATATTCCGCGCCGTTTCCTTTTTAATATCACATCAACAAGCGAGCCGTGCCTGTCTGGCTGTCGTGAGTTTTTATTGCGTTTGAATTAAGGGAAGTGACTTTGCATTAAGTGTCTCTTTGCCGGGTTAGAGGAGCACTCTGTCTATTACGCAAAGGAACGAAAAAAGGGGGAAAAAAAAAAAAAAAAGGTCAGCCGACTCGGGTTCGTGTCAGGAGAAGAGCTGCACTCGTCGGGACACTTCATTAAGTACCTCCGCACAAGATCATGAATACAAAAATTCCGCTTTCGCGAAGAGTAATATCGGGGGTTGCAGTTTGCAGTGGCGTCGAACTGCTCTGAAAGGTGTTTCTCAATTTTTAATGTAATAGATTAATATATAATTAATAAAACAATTCTTCAATTTGCCTTCTACAGTCTACTGCCTCCTAGAGCAGCTGAACTTTATTCGCGGTTCATCAGAAGCTATTTAAATTGTCACAGGTATGTGCTGGCAAAACGAGGACGTGATTGGTTCACTTTCAACAGAGTCGCATCACCAGTAGTAAGAGGGTGTGCACACTTGTGCAACTACAATCTCAATTGTTTATTTTTACTTTCCTTTTCTGATTTTTTTTTTTTTCAGTTGAGATGTACAAGTTATAAGTCACATTAATAGCGGGAAAAGTTTTGCAATTGTTTAGCTTGGTGTCATTTTATTGTCATGCAAAAAAATTTCGAACAGGGGTGTGTAGACTTTTTATGTCCACCGTATATCTGCTGTACGGTATGTTTTGTACATAGTATAAACAATCATGTAGTATTAACAAATGTGTGTAAATGTATATATTAGTCCGTCATATTTAACTGTAAATAATGTCGTTTAAAAATGGTTTATCCATTCAAATGTTCAAATATGATTAATCATAATTTGAACCATAAATATGAGAGGTTGTGCTTTGTGCACGAGGATTTTTGATGTATATACGAATGCCCGGTGCTGAGTCCTCATTAAGCATGTTTTGAAACGACACTCCATGCAGTGTGGCGTCTTTGAAAGCAACATATTTGGAAATGTTGCAAAGAAACAAACAAGCAGCACCAAAGTGTTGGCTGAACGCAGATCGATGACGCTGTAGCAGCCCGCAACGGCATATCTTTGGGTTCTGACTTCCAATTAGGAGCTGCCAGGAAAGTTCACAAAGTTGCAGGGGCCCAAATTGTATGCTGGATATATTACAATAGATATATAAACTCTACACACCCCTGTTTAAATGCCAGATTTTAGTGCTGTGGCTATAAAAGACCAAGATTATTTAAAAACTTTCGCCACCATTAATGTTACCTAAGACAATTTCAACTCACCTGAAAAAAAAAAAATACTGTTTTTCAGAAGGGAAGTAAAAATAACACCAATCACATTCAAACTCATGTTAAGAGGGAGTCATCATGTGCCTCAGAATAATCCTAAATAAAGTTCAGCTCTTCATGTATGCTTTTCCCAACATTTTTGCAGTCACATCTTCCAGCACGCCGAGTGGGAACCAATCCCATGCTGTTGGCACGCAAAGTGTATGTACCGCTACACCATCAGTGTCTAGCGCAAATCATGGTCTGCAAAGCACTTCCACAGCATCAGAGGGATCTCGTTAACAAATGATTATTAAATATGATATGGAACACAATCAAGATGGACAGTCAACATCAAGTGGAGAACATATCAGCAAGAATTGGACGTCTCTCCAAAATTGATGACTAGACCAGTGCAAGAACTCCTTGAAATTCCTTGAAAGTTTGGGTGGTTTAGTACGTGACTCTTGTACTTGTCTAGGCTTCACCTTGAGTTGGAAAAATGGGTGACATTAGCTTAAAATGATGTAAAAAAAAAAAACAACAATCTTGAAATATCTCATGGCTAAAGTTCGATTAGACCGCGGTTGAACTTTTTGGTCAACTTTCGTAAGTTGACTGCAAATCCAACAATACTCCTCGACGAATAAGCATTTTTTTCAGCTGGAATTGAACGACACGTGTTTGAATGTAACTGGTTATTTCTGAACACAACTACTGTACGTCCCTAGTTAGAAAGTGCGTGCGTGCGCGCTGATGCAACCACGTGATCTCAGTTGTTTAGTTTTTTTCCTAATTGAGTTGTACAGTCCACGTTAATAATGATTTTTTTTTTGTTTTAGCATTCATTCCAGTCGGTTTTTATACATTAAAAAAACAAAAAGGCATTTTAACAAGGGTATATGTTATACACTGTTGTTTTGCAAATCTAATGGCTAAAGGCTGTGAATATTTATGCAAATGTCATTTGTTTTTGCTATTATTATTTTAAAATGCAGGCTTGTAAAGTAATGTTCACATTGTCACTCTTGGGTGTTCTGTGTAGAATTATGTGGAAAAAGCGGAACACACATTCGTCAATATTTGGAACTGAACAGCTGATTCGTGCATTTATGTTTCGTTAAATCTTTACTTATGTAAATGTGCTAAACGTGTCGCCGACACAAAAATAAAATGGACAATAAACGTGTTCCTATACCTTAAATTTCTCCTCAGGGTTGAGACTGATTTTTATCTCCAGATTCTCAATCTGCCTCAACTTCTTCTGCAGCTTCCTCACCTCCCCCATTTGGGCCTCAAAATCCCTCTGCTTCTATGACTAACACACTGGCTCTCAAATTGGAAGATATTGTGAAGGAGGAAAAATCGCGTAGGTTTGTCATTTAAAAAGGCGCTAAGCGGATTTGATTGAATAAACGATGCGGGAATGAAGACTGTTTGGGCAAACGTGTCGCCGGATGTTGACGCGGAAGATGTGTAGGTCTGCTCTTACAGCGACACCATGTGGACAGTTTGGGATAGACGACACCGCCTATCATTTTTGTATTAATTTCTAGTTATTTGTCCAATAATTGGTTCCTTTTTTTATTTTATATCAACTTTACCTATAGGGCACATATTTTAATTTCATATAATATTACTTTTTTTCAAATATCTCCAAATGACATGTCTTGAAAAATCTAATAGGGCCCATGAGCACACAGGTTTGTCCACACTTGGGCTTCCTATCTGTGTTATAAAATGCCTATAAATTGCACGAAATCCGTTTGTTTAAATTTTTTTTTTACTATTATTACATGACAAAAAAGACAAAATAGTATGCATCATTTTCATTTTAATAGGATAGATAGATAGATAGATAAATCCATTGGAACACGGATTTAAATTAAATAGAAAATTATGTATACGATTAATTAAAATGAGCTAATAAAAGACAACGCGTTTTTTTCCGTGAATCGTAGTTTTTACAACAATCCATGAAGGCAACATTACCGGTCCGGAAGCCGAAGTAAAAAGTATCAAAATTTAAAAATTGAGTACACGAGCAATATAAGCTAAAAGGGAGAGGCATCTTTTAATTTTCTGTAATTTTATGCATTTATTTTAATACGTTTTGCTGTTACCGGACGTGACGTCACCGCGCTCGCCACCTTTTGTTTGACGTCTATCCGGAGGAAGTGAAGCGCCTGACAAGGCAGTCGCCATTCGAGGAAGAAAAAAACAATTCGGAAAAAAAAAGCACTTGTGTTTTTTTTTTTTTTTTTTTTTTTTTTTTTTTTTTTTTTTAAATCCCCACACTTGGGAATTGCGTCCAATTTGAAGCGGGCGAGCGATCTTCGGGTGGGGGCGGGAGACCGATTGTACGGCGCAGTCTGGTAAAGAGCTGCTCTTGTTCACGTTGTTCATGCGTTTGCTTGCTATTTATTTGCTTGCTACATTTGCATGACTCGGCTGGAGGAAGTGTGTATTTGGGCGCGCGCCTTTGCGCGGACGCGCTCTGTTTTTTTTTTTTTTTTTTGCTCATTTTTTTTATCATCCGTGTCATTTTTTTTTTTGCTCTTTATTTGTTGCGAGCACGTTGACACCCGTGCTAGTAGTGCTTGTTGCTAACATGCTAATCAGCACTCGTCGGGCCTGGTTAGATAACCTCAAACGCTACTTAGTGTTTATTTCCTCATATTTTATTGTATTGTCATTTCTGGAACACTAATGTAGCTTTGAGCAAATAATAACCTTTTACAACGAACGTGGTACACTGTAAAAGCCCTTATATTTACAAACACTTTAGGCCACTCGATGCTAATGCGCTGAATGTTACCATTTTACTGATTAATGACATTACTGACTGCAGCTTGTCTGCATACTGCACATGTTCAAATATTTTAGTTCCCAGTGTTTAATTGATTCGAGATGAAGCGCAGTCTCGGGGGGGATCGTGCCTTTTTTTTCCTGTTGCCGGCCGGTCCTTCCCTATGGAATGACCTCGCATTATATGTTAGGCATTTTTATTATTTAGCTTTCGACTCAACATGACACTGTCGCTGTTCTTCTGGTATCTGTTATGTGTTTTTATTTGTGTTTTAATTTTCCGCTAATTTGTATTATTCTATCTGGAAAGCGCTTTGTTACAGCTCCTGCTGTTGTGAAATGCGCTATATAAATAAAGTTGTATTTTATTGTATTGTATAAGGCGACTTCAAAACATGATCAAAGCAAAACTAGTTTCATAGACTGATGATTAACGTTGAAATGTTCTTTAAATTCAACGTAACTATGACTGTTTTTTAAATTTGTCTCCCATACTTTCTCCTTTTTGTTACTTAAACCTTTTGTCATTATGTGTCTTTTATCATTTCATGTGTTGCACATAACTGAGGGTTACACACTGGGTGACAAATGTCAGTAACAATACAGGGCGGGGCCGATTCCAGGATCAGGATAAGTCATTTATTTTAATGTCATTTCCTTCAGACATTTTTGGAAACGTTTTGGCTCAGCTGTCAAATCCGCAAAATGGTATTTGAATGTCTAGCCACAGCATAAGAGAAACGAATTGCATTTATACATCAAATATGTTATAAATTCTGGTGAATGACATCTCATTTAAATTTACATATTAGATTCTACATTTTTGTTCATGCTTGCTTGTAATACTTTGAATACAGGACTAATACGTTAACTAAAGCTCGGGTAAGTCTAACTGGAGGGCTGCACTGGAATTCAGCATCAACAAAAAGCTCAATCCTGTAACTTCATGCTGTTGAGCGTCATAATTTTGCACTTGTGGCTTTTGAACCTATCGTACTGTGACGGCCAAAAGGATTCCCAAACTGGCTCTGAGCTGCAGTCACAGACAGAAAAACGTCTGTCAATTGCAGTGGCGGGCTGTGCATTTCACACATGGGACTTCAGTGAAGTCCTACTACTGAAGTCCCGATCATAACACCGTCATTTATGACACCATGGGTGGAGAAATAATATATTGAAACACACTTACACAGCACTGAGTGAGTGTTGGACGACCTAGCTTCTCTTGAAAGGCCCCTCTTGAAAATGGCCTCACAAGTGTTTCTGCAATTAAATCCACACTTTTTCCCTCCCCAGTATGGTTTAAAAGAGCATTAATATAGTTTAGATTTTCGAACGGTTGCCAGTTACGAATTTCTGGTGTGTTGATTCCGCATAGCGCTGCCCCTTCACGAGTGAGTATCCAATCACAAGACACGTTCATTACCTTCAACGTAAGGCCAGCGAGAGGGGCTTACTGTCATCAATTCTTGATCTGATTGGATATCGCAACTGTCTACCAAGTGTAAAACGCACTCACCCGCACAGAACAGACGCCCGCATGATTGTATCCGAAGGCCTCGGACAAATAATGCATGCCACTGGTATTATGAAATCTGCCTGGCAACACGAGCGATCTGAATTCTGATTGGATAAAAACAGCTAAAAATACAACACTCGGTTATAATATCACTTCAATGTGAAGAATATGATCTCGCGCTGTATAACAATATCACGTTTTATATTACGTCACAATAGATTCAACAAAATAATAAAAATACATCCACTTTTTGTCACTTCACATCATTATTTTTCCATTTATGTGTGCGATATGACACAATTAAGAAATGTCGACCTGTTCCTAACCATTGATTTGTCACATTTCAAGAATTTGTTGTTTGTCTCACTTGCAGGAATAATGGAAGATTCTCATTTTAACTCATCCTATTTCTGGTCTCCAATCCCCACTGTGCCAGGACAGGTAAGACATGCGTTTGACTTGTTAATAGGACTAAAATGCCTGAGAAATATTTTGACCATATCAGGGTTCGAAGTTAACTTTAAAAACTGCTTGCCCAACTTGGGCAAGTGACAATTTTTTTTCTCTTGCCCGAAGATTAATTTACATTAAATTACAAACATGCGCACTTCCAACGTATTCGGTAAATAGTCGTAAAAAATCAGAAATAGGACGTTGTATTTTGTCTGCTTAAATGCAATTTGCAGAATGTCCAGATGCAATATTATAAATTTTTTATTCCTTGCTCACAACTGAATTGTCTACTTAAAAATATTCAAGCTATTTTAGTCATGTCAGAGGAATCCGAAATGTTCGGATTTGAACGAACTCGTCGCCACTTGTAAACATGCGCAGAAGGTAAGAAAACCTCCGGCTGTCAATTTTCGGCCGAAATATCGTAGGTTTTCGTCGAAATGAAAGATATTTGGCTGCTTTAAAAAATGCTTGCCCGGTCGGGTAAGTTGCCCATAATTTTACTTTGCCCGTGGCCGAATTTCACTTGCCCCGGACAATCGGGAAGCGGTTAACCGCGAACGATGCTTATGAGGCAACACGAGCATTTCATGGAGACCTCTACAAAAGATCACGTCACGTTGCCACGAGTGTAATAAATGCGTGGCTGAATTACCGCAAATCTGACAAATGTCTACTTTATCCTTCGTGTTTCAAGTGGGATTAAATGAAAGTCAACACTGTTGCTCTAAACCAGAGGTGGGCAAATTTTTTGATTGGCGGGCCACAATGGGTTCTAAAATTTGACAGAGTTGCTGGAGCAGATGGATGGAGTGTTTTGGTGACCTCACCTCATCGGAGAAAAAAAAATTAATTTTAAATGAAGGTGAAAACAAGTATTACAACAATATAGAAGTCTTTGAAAAACTATAGTATTTAGAAAATAAAACAACAAGATTTATTCATTTAATTTTTTTCAAGTCCGGCAGGCCGGATTAAAACGTTTGACGGGCTGCATGTGGCCCCCGGGCCGTAGTTTGCCCACGCCCGCTCTAAACAATGCAGATTCACGCCCGTGCAGATGTATCGCATCCATATTTGATTTATATCCACATACGAGGGAGGCCACTGTCAGATTTGAAAAATCACTGTTTAAAAAAACAAAACAACAACAAAAAAAAAAAAAACCCTTCATGCAATGTGTCGCTTATGGGCCAGAAAAAAAAATTCTGTGATGCCTTCCTTGTAGCTGGAGAATGCCGTCTTCTTGAACAAAGTGAAAGAACAGCAGGAAAAGAGCACTACTTTCCCGCCTTCTTCGGCGTCCCACTACCAAACGACGCTGCTCACCTTCCCGACGCCGGGGAGCAAGACGGACGCCGGCGGCGGGCCGCCTGCCGGCACGGCCCACCTACACCCGCCGCACAGCAGCCAGAACATCACTGTGCTTCCCGTCCCCTCCACGGGCATCATGACGGCAGGTGAGTCGCTTTTCCCGCCAGCTTGCTTATTCGGGCTCTTACGCAGCAACAGCCAAAACAAAAGTGCCCAAAAAGTTCTTAAGTGAACAAGCAGGATGATCGCACATCTAATTTATTACCCGATTAATCGAAAGTGTGCCCCCCCCACCCCGCCCCCACAGTGAGCAACATTGTTATTCTTGTTTTTGTGTGTTTGCAGCGGGACTGGTCATCACGACACCCCAAGGAACGTTGGTGTCCCCAACATCCTCGCAGTCCTTCGTGTCCTCGCACCCGACCACCACCATGATTGTCTCCGCCGTTCATTCTCCGGGTAAAACGCACACAATGCATTTCATGCTAGAGTACATTGGTCAACAGATTTTAAGTCGAGGATTTTTTTTTTTGAGTAGCTATTTATGAATATGTAGGCAGCTTTACAGTTATTATGTCTGCTCTACAGGTGTTGTGTTGTAGTCTAGCAGGACTAAAATTTGGTGACGTCATTGTCGAGTTTTGCATTGACAGTGAGGAGGGAAATACTTTTCAGTAGTTGTTGGGCTTAACCGTCATACGTTGTTCCAATTTTCCAAAGACAAAAAAGACGACGGGACACCCCACGTGGTGGTGATGCCGCCGCCGTCCAAGCGAGGCCGCAAGAAGAAGAGCCTGGTGGGAGCGGGCAATGAAACCGTCATACTGGCTCAGCTCAGCGCCGGCGGACAGGTGAGATACCGTTTGAGGTTCCAAGTGGAATGGCGCAAAACAAAAAATGACAGTGAGAGGAGTTGTGATTTTGCAAAAAAATGTAGTACATCTTAGGACTTTTCTATTATGATATTTTTTGTGTGACTTTTTTTTGATTGAAAATGACTAGCTCAAAAGTACTGGTGGTATCGTTACTTGGTATCGGTGTGTCCGCGAGCGAATACTCAAGCTGGTATGGCTTTGGGGGAAAAAAAGTGATATAAAAAAAATTAAAATAAAATAATAATAAATAAATAAAACAAATAAATGTAAATGAAGTATTCTAAAAAAATAATAATAAAATCATGACTTTACTAAGGTAATCCTGTCAATATTTTCCCCTTTTTTTTTTTTTTTTTTTTTTTTTTTTTTTCTCTCTGCAGTTGACCTCTTTGCATCATCACGCACGGGATCCATACGACCTGTCCAACGAGGACAATGAGCCCGGTCATAAAGACACCACCAAAACCTACAGGTATGTGTCTAGATTGTGCAAGCCGCCGTTCTGGCTAGACTTGCGGCATGCAAGCAAGCAAACACACCTTCAGTAGTCCCTTCAGTCGAGCCGCCGGAGGCGTCGCTTCGCTCGCATGTCGGACCGCAAACCAACGCGCCTGCTCTGCTTCTTGTTTGCCACGCAATTCCATGGAAAACGGTGCCATTTTGTGCTGCATAGTCTGCCCGCTCTCTACCACACGGCATGCGCTTTTTTTTTTTTTAGTTGGACAGTTCGGACGTACCTTTCCCTTCTTCTGCTTTCACTGATATCTCCCTTGACATCTTTCCCTGTGCCTCATTTGATCATCCCTTCATTCATGTGTGTGGTTCACCTTCCTGTCCTTTTCCTTTGCTTCGTTGTCTTGCGTTGTCCCAACCCCCCCCCCCCCCCCTCCCCCCCACCCCCATTTCTGTGTCTCTCCCGCCTGTAGGTGCCGGATGTGCGCGGCGACCTTCTTCAGTAAGTCTGACATGCAGATCCACTCCAAGTCGCACACAGAGGCCAAACCTCACAAGTGTCCGCACTGCGCCAAGTCGTTCGCCAACTCCAGCTACCTGGCGCAGCACATCCGCATCCACAGCGGGGCCAAGCCTTACACCTGCTCCTACTGCCAGAAATCATTCAGGCAGCTCAGTCACTTACAGCAGCACACACGGTACTGCAGACACCCCTCTCATGCCACCTACTCGCATTCGAGACACCCCCCCCCCCCTCCCTCCTCCTCCTCGTCCCCCCTTCACAGAAGTCCACACTTGCTCCTCAGTGTACCGTGGTATCGCGCATATCGCCACGTCATTTGAATTTTGGCTTGCGTGGCAGAGACCCTCCCATTAAAAGTTCCCAGGCATTTTTCAAGAAAGGGAGGCTGTGTTCGGAATGACTCCCTCTTCGCTATGTCGCGGCTATAGAGTGAGTTTGACATTTTTGTAGTTTTTAGTGAACGCTCCACTCTTCAGAAAGAAAGAAAAAATTGCGCTTCGAATGTGATTCAGTTCAAAGGTGTTGAACGTAAAAGCCACACCAAGACGAGGCGAGTTTATTTGGGGAGCACAATTTTGGCAATTCAGTGTGCTTTACTGCTTGAAACAATTACAAGAAGAGACATCAAATAATCAGAAATAAAATAAATACACTCTGTTGTTTTTCGCACATCTTAATAGAAAAGTCTTTGCCGGCTGAATTTGCAGAATTGAAACTGGAGGACTGGCTCATATTTTAGCAGAATAAAATGCAAACACAGCCTCACATTTGATCCTGACAAACCGCTCCAGGGAGTTCTCCGAGCCCGAGAAGGTTCATATGTGGCGCTAGGTCGTGTAGAAAAAATATTTTATTTTTTACCACATTCCCCGTCCCAATTAAACGGCAGGTGCGTCATCCACTTATAATTGAATAAATATTTATTTACCGAAATTATAGTCATTTAGTTTTAATCAGAATAACATGAAATTGTTGTACTGGGCAATTGAATTGCTAAAAAGTATTTTCTGCCATCCAAAATAAATCTCACGTTGAAATGATTTAATTAAACATTCATTCCCGTCCGTCCCGTTACATTTCATCAAGGGAGTGTTGTCAAATTCCCATTCCTGCTCCAAACTGCAAATATAATTTGCAGTGTCTTTTTCGCATCGAATGGAAGTCATGATGAATACTTGTCTCCTATTTCGTGCCCTTTCCTTTGTCTCTGGCTGCCTGCATGCTATTTCCTCCTCCTCTGCCTGCGCTTTCCCCTGCACAATTAGTTTCACTTTTCAAACTCTCTTACCCAATGATGTCCCACCTTTAACACTTGTCTGCGTGAAATAACCACGTGCTGCCCTGCTCTGCTTTTTTTTTTTGTGCTACTCATTCATCCTGGCGGTGCCAGCGAGCGTTTGGATTCAGTGTGCGTTTGCGCCAGCCCAATCATGCATGCGCGTTCTCTACATGTGCTTGGTGAAGCCCTCGTGTGCGCACACTACCGACCGGCTGCGAGTCATGTGACACCAAATTTAAACGTGAATAACTTTGCTGCCTCAGTGTGGACTTGTTTGACGTTCCCGTGGCTTCTAAATTGCTTTTTCGTGACAAGTTTGAATTGTTCTTACGTCAAATAGTGGCCGCGTCTATTTCCTGAACTCCAGATGTAGACACGGAGGTAATTACACTTTTTACTCTGCGTCAAGTTGTTGGTGGTGTTGATTCGTGGAGGACGGTTCGGATTGCCACTATTTGAGGAAATGCATTTGTTTCCCCAAATCTATTTAATTTAGGTGCAGTTAAGTCTTTTAAAAGTGCCTTTTATTGTTCAGCATTGACCGTGACATGTTGAAAAATACTTAAAAAAAAAAAAATTCTAAAGCAGCAAACTTACAACTGGAAACATGACTCTCATTTCACCAGTTTTGTTGTCTGACAGGCATCATTATTTTGTGTGTGTGTGTGTGTGTATACACTCCACTTTCTACATAATAACTAACCTGCATTGTTGTGTGTTCATCGCTTGTTAATGTGGTCGTCCATGGATGCGTTTTGCTTTGCATTGCAACTGTTGCAGCACTGTGCACAAGGCTCGGTCCACTTCTAGCTTGTTGTCGTTTTGTCCTTTGCCATGCCCTTGTACGCTGTCATTCAAAAGTTGACGGTCCTTATTTTTGAAAGAGATTTGATTGATGTGCTCTTATCTTCCATGAAAAAAAACAAAACAAACAAACGATTGTCTTTCAAAAATAAGACCACGTTTTTGTACGGTTGTACGCATAACGTTTGTTGACGTTTTGAACGCTAGTATGCAACGTAGACTTTGGCACTGAAATATCCTTCATCAATTTTTCCCATAATATTCCCAACCTGTAACTTGCTCAGCTTTGTGATAACACCCCGTCGTGTCGTCCGCCCCTCTCCTCGTCAGTAACCACACGGAGTCGAAGCCTCACAAGTGTCCCCATTGCACCAAGTCGTTCGCCAACTCCAGTTACCTGGCCCAGCACATCCGCATCCACACGGGCGTGAAGCCTTACACCTGCGCCTACTGCCAGAAGTCATTCCGGCAGCTCAGTCACCTCCAGCAGCACAACAGGTAACACGCACACGCTCGGGAGGTCGCTTGTACTCGTGTGGTTGTTGTGCAGTCGCTCAATCATCGTGGTTGTGCTTTTCAATCAGGATTCATACCGGAGACCGGCCGTACAAGTGCGCGCATCCTGGATGTGAGAAATCCTTCACGCAGCTCTCCAATTTACAGGTGAGGGGAATGTCATGTGAGTGACTCGGCATTATGTGCAGTTTGAGTGGCAGTGTCAGAGCTTCTCATTTAACAAGGTTGTGTTCCTCTGCATTGTCACGATTAGCATCTCGTGAATGAACTTATTTGCAGACTTGTGGGGGGGGTGGAAAAAAAATCACCGAATCGCTGGTAAAGCACTGTCGCATGAATGGACACTGGTATTTTTTTTTTTTGTTTTATTATTTGGTATGGGGTAGATTTGTGAGCAAAAAATAGTGATTTGAATGTTATATGGTGGTCGCAAACTCAACCCAGCGCAGTTTGGTTGATCGTGGACAGCTTGAAGTTTACAGCCTCCCCTAAAATCCATATCAGTTGAACCCTACTTGTCATTTTCACATTAGTATTTTTTGTTTTTTATTGTTAGTTGTTTTTTGGGGACGTTAGAACATGTCCATGCATTTGAATGGTGGAAGTTGTGATTTACAAGGGTGGTCATGGAATGACTTAAAATAACAAAACAGCAGTGTCAAATTCAGTTTTTGTCGCGGACCACATTGTATTTGGATTCCCTCAGAGCGGTGTTGTTTTTGGCGGGCATTTTAGATTTAGTCTTAGTTTTTTTTGGGACAAAAAAATGCTTATCAGTTTTTGTCACATTTCGTCATTCCTATTTGTGATGGTTTGAGTCTAGTTTTAGTCGACGAACACTCGGAAAAATTACATTACATTGTGGAGTTCGCAATTCACATGACACACATCCCAAATGTGCCAATTCGGAGCCCTCCCCCCCCCAAAAAAAAAAGCGTCACTTCTACCACGCGGTGCAACTCCAGCCTGAGACATGCTATTAAACATCTCACTGTGTTTTTATTTGAACCTTTCCCCTCATCACCCCTTGGTCCCAATCAAGTCCCATCGACGTCAGCACAACAAAGACAAACCTTACAAGTGCTCCAACTGCAACAAAGGCTATGTGGACGCCGCCAGTCTGGAGGTGCACATGTCCAAACACACGGTCAGGCACGCCCGGATCTACTCGTGCGGCCTCTGCAATCGCACGTACACCTCAGTAAGACCAATATGCATTTGTGAAGAGAATTCCCAGTGGCCTCAGTGGCGCCACACGCCTGCCAGCTACTTTACACCGTATAGTCATGTGTCCACTGTCTCCCCTCTACCTTCACCCCAGGAGACGTATCTTGTGAAACACATGGAGAAACACGGCCAAGAGCAGTTGAACGCCTCAGACGCCGTGGCGGCGCAGCAGAGTCAAAGCCAGGCGGCCCGCGCTCAGGCCGGAGCTCGGAGTCAGGCGGAGGGCTCGGAAGGCGCGGCGGGCCGAGCCGGACACGGCCAAGGCGGCTACGGCCAGCCGGACGCCATGCCCTGTCCCTTTGACCTGCACCAGTACAAGACGGTGTCGGCAGGCGACATCCAGTACAAACCCGTCAGCGTGTCGGACATTTCCTCCCACAAGGACCTCTGCCTAACTGTGTCGTCTTCCAGCATCCAAGTGGAACACCTCAACTCGTAGAGATGGAGGGGGGAGATAAACGCAGAGGACATAAAAGCAATACTAAAACGAAAATAAGAACTTTTGGAACTGTGCCTGGGAATGTTTTTTTTTTTTTTTTGGTGCGCCAACAAGAGAAGCAATGTGGTTTTTATTTGACTCAAGTGTCCTCACGGAGGTAAATATGTGTGTGTGTGAGACGCCGCTATGAAAAGATTTACAGTCCATCACAGTGATGGTTTAAAAATGGAGAAGAAAAGAAGAGAGTGCCTGTCTTTCTTGTCGTTTTATCACCTTTTGCTCTTCCGTACAATTGCAGCACGCGGGTCATAACCATGTTATGCTCTGGAGAGTATTTGGAATGACTTTTTACATCAGTGTTATTAACTTTTACTGCGTGGCATACTTTGTTAAAGGGACAGAGGTTATTTCCTTTTAGGGAAGGTCAAAAATAACAATCATGTATTTGTAGATTCATCGTATACTACCAGCTAATAACGTGTGACGTGTGTATGTGTACCAAATATATATATAATGTACACCCAAATGCAGGCTCTCAAATTGTAATCTCATTGTTCTGCTTTTTATGTATGTCTATCAGTGTGTCTAGCTATGAAATGTTCAGACTAATGTTTTGTTATACTCATTTATGGACGCACTTGCACGTCTGACTTTTTTTTTTCGATAATGAACAATAAAAAAAAAAGTCTGAATTTTATCACTGGTTTGTTTATGGACATTTGTCACATTCAGTTGCATAATATGCAAAAAAAATACATGTCTGAAACTGGCCTGGGTTCTTTAAATATTGTAAAAAAAAAAAAAAACTTAAAAATTAAACAGGTAAATGTAATTGTCTGTCTAATGATCAATAAATAAAAGTTTTGGAACCTTTATCGTTGTTTTGTTTATCCACATTCATCACATTTGGTAACCTTACACTATGAAAAAAAAAGTCTGAAATCTCAATTCCTAAAATACAATGGATAAAAAAATCTAAAATTATCTTTATTACTTGAAAAATGAATATTTAACTAAACGTTTGTGCCCTTGCATTAATTAGCATAATATGCGCAAAAAAGGTGAAATCTGAAACTTAACTGGATCCCAAAATGTGAAACAAGAAAATATTTAATAGGAAAATATATTTTTATTGAATAAAACTAGTATTGTATTGTACGGAGCCTCAAAGCCTCTTTTAGTGTGACGTCACCGACGTCACATAGTTCTGCGTAAACGATGCACATAATCATGATTGCGTTTGCCGGAGTGGACAAAGATGACAAACACGCTTTTTGCACGCCCACGTAGATGCCCCAGTAGTCCATCCATCATTACTGTGAAATTGCGGTATTGTGCGTCTTTTGTTTTTAGCTGTTGCTCCAAACCATATAAATTGTATTAATCTCAGACCGAAATATCCCACAGTGCCTGAACCCGGCGTTATGAAGTGTTTACAAAAGTGGACAAGACTAACAGACCTCATTACCTGGGGGAGTACAATCACTTACAGTTACCTTTTCAGTCACATTTAGTCGTTAAAACCTAAAAACGATATTGTCACCACAAAAATATTTTGGGTAGAAATGAATTCTAGATAATATAATTTACATAACAGCAAATCTATTCGGCATTCCATCTCACTCTGTTCGTGAACATGGCAATGGTTTCGCCCGACATTCTCCGCAGTCTGCAGTGAACATGGCGTCACTGAAAAGTGGACGGAGTCGAGAAACTTCACCGCTGTAAAACAATTCAAGACACCAGGCAGCTGACGACGACATTTACACAGAAAACTTGAATTCACCATTCGTTAGAGAGATGCCCCGGAAAAAGCCATTTAGCAACAAGCAAAAGAAGAAGCAGCTGCAAGTCAAACGGGAGAGAAAGCGAGGTAAACAAAACCAAAAAAATACTGGCATGTGAAGCGTTACCTTGCTAGCATTAGCTGTTAGCCAATTAAAGTTTCTGGTAAAGCTGCTCGCTATTGTTGTCATTTAGCGGCGGCACGTTTCATGAAGCTAATTGGCGTGTTTGTAGGAAGTTGCTGTCATTGTTAGCTCAACTATAATATCTTACTGAACGGGACAAATGGTGGTCTTAAGTTCTTTCAGAATTGGTAGTAACTATCGAGAAGCCATTTATATATTTATATACATACCACTGTTTGTATTACTCATTTCATTCATTTACATCCATATCTGTCTCTCATTCTTTAAACGACTGCTGAATGTGACACTTTGTTTTTATCACGTTTGCATTTTCATGCTCATAATTTCTTATAACGGTAAATGTGCAGTTAGAATTATGTTCTTCATCCATCCACTACATATTGGGTGTTTTGTAATTCATCAATGTTGAATCATGCACCGCTGTCAATAATGTATTTGAAAAAGAATTTTGATGCGCTCCTTTTTTTCACCTGAATACATGGCTGACTTATCAGATTTGAATTTAACAGGTGACTCGGACCTGGCAAAAAAAACTGTGATTAGGACATCCCTACTTGTGACTGACTGACTGGTTTGACCTCTCAGGTGAAACAGGCTCAGGACCAAGTAGCCGCAATGCCAGTGTGGAACGAGGGGGAGATCGGCAGTCGGACACATCAGACAGCGAGACCACCGACGTCCGCCGGATAAACCAGCAGCCGTCCGGCCGAGAGGGCAGACATGATCCCAATAGGTGACTTTGCCCATCTACTTATACGTCCCTCCATTTTCCACAGCAACACAGACAGGCAAAAAATTGTGATGGATGCCACACCCCAAATAATTGCGGGGTTCCATGTTGTCCACTGCAACAAATAAGCGCCGCACCTCAAATAGATCGCCAGGTTTGTCGTCCACTATGAGGAAATGAGCGCCATACCTCAAATCTATGCCACCTTTCTCCCTCCGGAAAAATAACAAAAGGCTTCTATTGGATTTGCTATCCGCTCACAGAGCACAGCAGCCATGGCATCTGTAAAGCTGAAGATTCCAGTGACGTAAAATGCTTGTGTTTCCTCTCTGGAGGTTTCGTCTTCACTTTGAAAAGGAGAGTAAAGAAGAAGTGGAGAAGCGGAAGAAGATGGCCCGGGAGAAGATCCTGCTGCCTGTCTCAGACAAGCAAATAGAAATCGGCATCGAGGACATCTACCCCCCAGAGAGAGGTCTTTTTTTTTTTTTTTTTCCCTTTTGAATGTTCTCCGCATGATGTGTCTCAAAATAGAAGTGTTCTTAATGGGATGGATGAGTGCTTGAAGCCATGAAACTCAATTATTCCAGGCCTGGGTTTCCCACGGCGGCCACCTTGGAACTACGAAATGAGCCGAGCCGATTTGCTGAGAAAAGAGGAGAAGTCTTACAAGCAGTACCTGGACGACTTGCATTCCAGAAACCCGCCCGGATCCCTCAGTCATTTTGAGCACAATCTGGAGGTAAAAAGTCTTCGCAAAGCACTGCAGACATTCTGATTATTGCTCCAGTTCCATATTTGGACGAAACTGATATGTTCCCCAGATATTGCAACCAGCTCAGAAAACAGCAGGTACCCATATTTGCAAAGACAAAAGGTGTACATACTGTATACGCTTTGAAAGTGCGGGTTGCCGTGAGAGAAGGGTGCGAGTAGCTTGCGGCGTAAACAATCCACTGTTTGTCTTGTCGAACATTGCTCTTGTGGTGGCAATGGGATCACCCTTTAAATGTGTGCGTTTAAATGTATTTTAAATGTCCTTTTTTTTTTTTTTTTTTAAACCAAAATTTGAGCTGGTAGGGGAAAAATGGCGCATTTAGTTGCTGTAGGCCTCAACTCAGGCCAGACGCTCTAACTCAACTAAACAAACAACCTTAGTCCAGCTCCTGACATCGCTCACTAGGACACGCCCCTTTAAGGCATGCATCGAACATACATCCACATTCTCTAATATGATTTAATACGCTGATATTTTGCTTGATTTTTTTCCCCCTATACAACATGTTGCTGGTGAGAGGAATGTAATTAATGAAAGTGCCACTAGATGGCAGTAGTTTCCCGTCTGAAATAAGCAGTCACACTTGCAAGCAATGAGCAACGTGCAGTTGAATTGAAGCAAGAAGTGTTTCTCTTTTCATCTTTTTTTTTCTCTTTTCCGTTTCTGTCAGACATGGAGGCAGCTGTGGCGAGTGTTAGAGATGTCAGACGTCGTCCTGCTCATCGTGGACATCCGGCACCCAGTAGGTGGCCTTATGAACACAAGTAACAATGCCCTGGGCAATTTATTTAGGAGACTTGCACCGTGGAATGAGATTTTGTTGAATGAAGCACCTCTGATAGTGTCAATATTCATCTTTTTGAAGGAGGCGTATAACTTTTCTCCCCCCACAGTTTTAATAACAGACACATCAGGTGTACCTAATCACGTGTCCCATTTGTGTGTTTGCACGCCAGGGATTTTCCTTCTCGAATTTCAAATGTCATTTACCCGCATGTAATTAGTGAACTTTAATTATGGCATCATGTATCTCCCAGGTGCTGCAGTTCCCCCCCGAGGTGTACCGCTACATCACCGGCGAGCTGAAGAAGCACATGGTGATGGTGCTGAACAAAGTGGATTTGTGTCCACCCCCTCTGGTGATCGCGTGGAAGCACTACATGACTTCGCAGTTCCCGCAGCTGCACATCGTCTGCTTCACCTCCCACCGCGGGCAGGCCTACAGCACTGGTGAGAATGTGATGTGGAAGAAAAGTATCAAGATTGGTGAAAATACATGACAAAAACTGACCATGTGACAAATGTCATTTCTTCCACATGCTTTCAACATATTTCAACTGGAACTATTTAAGTGTTCCACCACCCACAATACATCGTTGGCATCGATAGATGAACAAAGTATTTGTATTAATGAATAATTATTTTCTGAGCATTTCATTTCAATTGGGTCATTGCCCGCGCCAGACCTGATGATCCTTCGTGGGGCTCACCGGACGAAAGAACGTTTCGGCTTGTCGCTGAGCTAACTGCCCGCCGGCCTGCTTGTTTGCCTCCTCACAGTGCTCCAGAAAAAGCGGATGAGGCGCAAGGCTGACTGGAGTCACGCTGGAGGTCCCACAGAGATCCTGAAGGCTTGTCAAGACATCACAGCTGGAAGAGGTAAACGAGTTGAACTTGTTGACATTGACCCTTCCGTGCGACTATTAACACATCCGCGCGAGCCTCTTGAAAAACGTCACCTTCGCGGCACACAGTCGACCTGTCCAGCTGGGAGCAGAAGATCCAGGCCAATGCCGTTGCCGAGCAACAAGACGACCAGGGGCCGGACGAGGAGGCCGAGTCGGTGCTGGTGGAGCATCAGAGCGATAGCGCCCTGGAGATGAGTAACCCGACGCAGGAGCTGTACAAGGATGGCGTTCTCACCATGGGTTGCATCGGTCAGTCTCTTGTCTGCACGACATCACACTAGACTTGAAAGTGGAACGCAAACTGTTTTGTGATTGGTAGATTTCAAAGTTCTAATAAAAAGAAAATGCGTAGAAAATAATCCAAATTAGTCTATTCCTGATTCATCTTTTATTAACTCATTGACTGCCATTGACGGCTAAAGACGTCAAAAATTTTTTTTTTTCAATTGGCTGGAAGTGAATGAGTTAACTGGAGCAACAATGTTTTCCGGGAAATTGGAATGGAAGCTACCAACTGTAAAATAACAGCTCGAATAAATGGCAGCGTTCGCAGGCATTATGAAGAAAACGGAGTAATTGACGTCCCTCGAAAAAAAACTTGGGCACAGCCAAACTGTTCTCTAAATGCGTTCACGTCACGCCAACATAGTTCCTCTCCTGCAAGATGGCGACAAAGCGCTAGTTTTGTCCAAATGAAGAGTCTCGATTGACTTCAACTTGGTTTCTCACTACCAAGATGGGGCGACAAAGCGCTAGTTTTGTCAAAATGAAGATTCTGTTACCGTTGTACATGATGGTTAAAACAAGCTTGAACGCCTACTGTTTTTTTTTTTTCTTCTTTCCTTTTTAAGGCTTCCCAAATGTTGGCAAGTCATCCGTAATCAATAGCCTGGTTGGCAGGAAGGTGGTGAGTGTGTCACGGACCCCCGGCCACACCAAATACTTCCAGACCTACTACCTCACCCCCACCGTCAAACTCTGCGACTGCCCTGGCCTCGTCTTCCCCTCCTGCGTGGATAAACAGTTGCAGGTACGAGTCAAGTATTTTTTTTTTTTTTTTGCAAAAGCCTCCCATGTGTTTGTTTTTTTTTCCTCTCTAACGTATTTTGTTTCCTTAGATTCTGGCCGGCATCTACCCGGTGTCGCAGCTGCAAGAGCCGTACAGCTCAGTGGGTTATCTGTGCGAGCGGACCCCCTTCCTCTCGGTGCTGAAGCTCAAACATCCGAATTTAGAAGAACTCAACACCCAGCAGGGAGACCAGGTTTCAGCGGAGGCCCCCTGGACCGCCTGGGATGTTTGCGAGGGTACGTGCCTCTCGTTTTAAGGAGGGAGCTCCTCCTGAAAGTAGCCAATTACACTGTAAAAAAATATGTTTTTATTCCCCCCTCCGTAATTCTAAGTAAATTACAAGAAGAGTTCATTGACTTTTTTTAAATTCAATAAATTAGTGAAACGCTCTTCTTGTAAAATTTACTTTATTTTGAGTAAATATCACTCCCCATTTTTTTTCCAGTGTAGTCCTGATGGCAAAGGATGTCTTAAGTGTCATATATAAGTGCAGCTGATGCTCTTTTTGATCCCCAGCGTGGGCCGAGAGGAGAGGCTACAAGACGGCAAAAGCCGCTCGTAATGATGTCTACCGGGCGGCGAACAGTCTCCTGAGGTTAGCCACTGACGGCCGCCTGTGCCTCTGCCTCAGACCGCGTGGCTACAGCTGCCTGAGAGGTGAGATCGTTGTTTTCAACTGGAAAAAGCACATCTTGGCTGAGACCAAAAAAAGAATGTACCAATATTGTGTTTACAATTAATCACCAGTGTACCAATTTTACATTTAATAAACATTAAAAAATATTAGCACAGAATTTAGTCATAGTCGTAGTAGTATTTCTTAGTGTGCCATACATGTGTGTGCTTTATGGCATTGTTTCTGCTTCTAAATTTTAATAATGTCAGCAGTCTTTTTTTTTTCTTTTGTGACGCTCTTTGTAGTGGATTTAATGTGAGAAGTAATTTTTGTCAATGACATGCCTCTTGTAAAACTCCACAATGATCTCGGAGTTTACACGGTTTATTATTGCACGCTAAGCTCATCCAAAACAGATGCAAATCTGCCATTTGCCGACCTTAGTTAGGTTATTTTTTATTTCCCAGCTAAATGATCAAACAAGAGTTACTCAAGACTTTTCTCCACCCATTCCAAAAAAAAAAAATAGTTGGCAATTGACGATAGTGGTGCTATTCATCAACGACGCTCAAAGGCTTAAAAGACAGTTTTCCAAGTATTCCTTTGCGCCCATTTACACTCTCTCACTGTCTGGAGTTGATGTCATGGGAATTATTAACCCTCAAACAACTGCTACTTAACTCATTTACTGCCATTGACGGCTAAAGGCGTCATAGATCCATTTTTTTTTTTAACTTAGCTGGTAGTGAATGAGTTAAACACAGAGCATTTGCCAGAGTTGTAGAAAAAATTGCCAAAAATGTCCAGGAAATTTTTATGGGATTTTAAGATGTCGAATTTTTCAAATATTCGAAATGGGAGATGATGTCCCATATTATCTAACGGGCGACACCAAGAATGTTCTACAAAGCGGGGGTGCACTTAACAGCACTATTACGTCTAATTTACTATATGCATGCGATGCTCAGAGCATTGGGAAAGCCACGCCGACATCCCGGAGATCCTGGCTCTGCAAGGACGGACGCCAGATGAGGACGCCGCGGGCAAGAGGGACGACGAAGAGGACGGCGAGTCCAGCACCGAGCCCGAAGAAGAACGAGACCGGGACGCGGACGACGATGACGACGGCGACGAAGACGAGGGCTTCGGACAGCCCAGGCGAAAGGAGAAGACCACGTCCGGCTTGGCCGTCAACATGTTTAATGTCCTCCGGGAGAACGAATGTGAGTGATGGGAAGGATTTTTTTCGGAGAGTCTCCCGCTCGAACTCGTTCGTTCCGGTTTCTTCCTCCCCAGCCTTTCAAAATGCATTCCATCTTACGTGTAGTGATCCTTTCCGGTTTATACATGACAAGGCTGCCGTGATTAATGTTCTGGACTTCTGCGGACTTTTAAGCAGGTTGAACACCTGAGGAAGCTAGTTAGCATGCCTGCTGATGAGACCACGAGACGACACGGCGTCTGCTCCTGTACTTGGACGAAGCCACTAGATGGCATAAGGTACTGAACAAAATCAAATCCGGGCTTCTCATCTCCGTTATATCTTCGTACATATTACATAATGTGTGCTGAATAGTTGCTGGAACTCAACGGATCAAATTCAAAGTAAATTCTAAAAAAAAAAAACAAAGAAAGAAAAATCGGCATAATTTCCTGATATTTGCACACTTGCGTCCCTAAATATAAAAACATATTTTTGTACTCCATGCTGTGCCTCAGCTGTTTGTCAATGCACAAAGCTTTTCCTCCTGGTGCAAGATCGCAGGTGTATGTTCGAATTTTTTTTTTTTTTTTTTTTTTTTTTTGTGTGCATGTTCTCAGAGTAAGAAAAAAATAATTAAAAAAAAAAAGCATCAGTCTGTGTCAGGGATGAGCATCGCAGTCAACTGTTGCAAAAAGGATGAGGCAAAATGTGGAGTGCCATACTTGGCTACAGTCAGCAGAGGCGCTGTTGAGCTAGTTTAAGTGAGTTTGCTGTCTGAAGGGGGGTGCACATATAACAGCAATATTGCCATGAAAGTCAGTCAAAGCCCAACAAAATATAAAAACTAAAAAAAAATAAGATTTAGTGGAGCGCTCGGCCGGCATGTTTGTAATAACACCAGTCTCGCGTCGCGATATAGAAATAATTAATCCCTAACAAAAAATAACTTAACGGCATGCGGCTGTGCCACGTACGTCACCCGAAGCAGTTCAGAATCAATATTGATGTGAAAACAAAAACTTTACAAATGTGAGTAAGTCACACCAGAGATGAGCGATTTATGAAAAGCGTCAATTGGCGCAAATCGCAAACAGACTTGATTTACTTTTCAAAACTTGGCTTGCTCTGACCAACCAATCAGGATGGGAAAAATGCTGAGCTGGCTCTTGGAGGCAAATTAAAAATCAAATTGGTTGAAGAAACAATCCTGCTGCTGCTGTCGTTGAAGTATTTGCAGGCGTGACGCATTTTGAAGGCACTGAAAGCGAAAAAAACGGTCCAGCCACTAAATGTACTGAAAGCAAAAGAAATGCTACAAAATTCATCCAATTTATTGGCACTAATATAAAAATGTTGGTGGATTAAAATGCTTATTACGATAAAATATGAAACAGCACCCGTGTACCCCCGGACAATTTGTTCTTATCACTTCTCTAGTCAGCATTATTCATCTCAGCATGACGCAGGCGTGGCGAACGGAAGTCGAGAATATTCTGTTAAGATTTTGACTCATCGTTACGAAAAACTTTCCCCTCCTTCACGTGGTCCCGATCAATACTGTCACGTGACCTGGCGGGCAAGATGCCAAATGCACAAATTGGAAGCTCCGCCTGCGACATGAGAGCACACTCGGGTCCGCAGAAAGCAGCGTTAGCAATTAGAGGTTCAATTCTCCGATGTCGGAGAGTATCGAGTTTGTGTTCTTTGATGTGGCTTTGGATTGCAAAGTCGAAACCTGTAGTGTTTTAACTACTTGGCTTCACAATCGCTTTTAAACGGCAGTAGGCGACGCTCACTCCAACAAAACACTTTTTTATTTTTTTTGCTTTTCTTTCATCGCAGTGTGAGGCGGGTAACATCATCTTTGTCATCCTTGCAGAACTTTGTCCAGAGCAAACAAAACTCCAGTTATGAGCGTGGTATTTATTTTCCCCCCTCCTCCTCCCAAACGTCCACATGTTCTTTTCATCGCTCGGAAAGCGGCGAAGGAGATTACGCCTTTTCCGTGTGTCCCGCCGTGATAAGCGACTGGCCTGTGATGTCATCAAACGTGACTTTGGCGTTACTCGGTGCTTATCTTGTCGTATTTGCCCGTCTCAAACCTTCCACTCCATCTTCGGCGTTGTCTCCATCTTCTTCTGTGTGATAAAAACTGACTTTTTCGCCGCTGTCTGCCTCTTTCCGCTGTTCTTCCATCTTATGGTACTGACGTGTACATTTTTCACTTCCTTTTATTTCCTCATGACACGGGGAAGGTTATAAAGTGTAAAACCTGGATGTGTGTTCTGGTGCTTACCTCATTGCTTCTTTTGTTCCCGAATCTCTTAAATGGATTGCTTTCTGCAATAAAAAGATAGTTCTTGAAGCCATCTTGGGGGTTGTTGCATCTCTAAACAAACTAACTCCGGCATCGAGAGGCCGATTTTAGACCGTGAAAAACTTCAGAAAGCCCGGACTTGACTTTGACTCGACAGGCCGTGCATGTTTACGTTTGAAAATCTGCATTTTCAAGATAGCGCGCCTGCCGAGGTTGTATCTGATGCGTCGTGCGGGATGATTAGATTTGGATTCAAGGATCCAATTTGGGGGGGGGGGGGGGAATGGCAAATATGTGAAGATAAGAGCCATACCAACGATGACCTCGAGCTTCATTGTCACTGCAAAAAAAAAAAAAAAATTATAGCGACCGGTAAATAGGTTTTAAAAGATGAAATGTACGTCAAAGTTAAATACAACTGATCTTTGGCTAACAATGATTCTGTATTCCTTTCCTTTAAATGCGTTTATGCGAGCCAAAGAGTGTCACGAGAACCACGCTTTGAGAATCGCTTTAATAGACGAGGTGGAGACTGATTTGGGAAAACGACGTCATTGTCAATGTGTTAGGCTAGCTAGCTTGCTAACAAATACGAAAAGAAATTGAGTGTAAAACAACTGCCCTTAAAGGGACACTTCACTACTGACGTTAATATTGGCACTTATATAATTTATTTCCGGATAAGGCGCACCTCTGTATAAGCTGCAGCAACTCTTAAAAAAAATTAATATATATACAAGCCGCAGTTTTCAATGTTGAAAAAAATGTCGTTTACTGCATGTACAGAACGATTTTGTACTGTGAATGCGCCTAAAGGTACATAAACAGATTTTAAAAACTTTGCTCATTAAAACAGAACAGACCCAAGAGGAAAAAAATCGAGATTTATTTAGCATATTTTCTGAACTATAGAGCGCCCCTAGTGGTGAAAGAAAAATCCACAGAAAAGCTGCACCTTTGTATTAGCCGCATGGTTCCAAATTGAGGCTTATAGTCCGGAAAATACGGTAATGGGTTTGACATCAGTACTAAAATGCTTCCGCCTAAAAGACTATTTGTGTTAGTTTTTGTTTTTATTGTGCGTGATGAGATTTACGACAAATTGGCAATTTCTGCCTGACGCGCATTTGCATCATCACTGGATGCTCTTCTTGCCACACCCCCAAAAACTGAAAAGCGAAAAACAGTTAACGCTCTCCGTAAAGCAATCTTTGCACGTTTTTAACAAAGATCTCATTTCACTTTACTGGATCTACTAATCCTGCAAGCTAGCAAGCAAAACATAATTAAACTTGAAAGCACAGATAAGTCAAGACAAGAACTCCCACTCTTTATTGACGCACATAATCCAACGGGGAAAACTTCCGAGAAGGCTTCTAATCAGTGAGGAAATCTGGGCTAGCATTTTTGGACGTCTCCCTAATTACGGTAGATTATCTCCATGCATAACTCATATCAACATATGTGCGAGTGAGACATAATGTTGAAGCAGCTGCGCTTTACTCGCGTCCTAAAATGACTTAATTGGCCGTTTCCCGCAAATTGCACGCAATGAAGACAAATGGACAGTCGCACCGCTGCTCGTAATACAAATTCAACTTATTTGGTTGCCATGGCGATAATGTGCTCGGCGCACATTATGTATTTCGCTGCGTGTGCGCTGTGTCGGGTTGAATATTAATGATTTATTATCAGACATTAGCTAAATGGCTGCCAAGTTAATAAATGGCTTCGTTGTTGTTTATCTTTACCTTGTGAAATGTACTGTGGCATTTAACTAATTTGTGTCTCAGGGAGAAGCCGCATTTTTTAAATTGGGTCTGAAGGTAAGTTCAGGAAAACTTGCATAGGAGAGAGAAAGTATTAATGATATTAATTTAATATATTTATTGAAATGGATCGTACAGTTATCTAATATCTGTAATTGCGTAATCACTTTTTTATATCATGATGATATCGTATCGGGGATCGAAATGTGGCTTTTTTTGTGCCATTAATTTTTTTTTCAATATATCTCAGAATGCGTTATTATTTGAAATATTTTGATTATATCGTGACCTACTCTGACTCGCACCCATAATATGTATTGATATATTTTTTCATTATATTTTCGCCCAATCGCTGCTTGTGAAAATATTGTATCGCTATTTGCTCTGCTGTCCACACCCAACTTGATATCGTGATGTACTTTATCATTGATAATAATAATGATAATAATGATGCATTAGTTGATAGTTTTCCCTCAAAGTATCCATTTGGTCTTGTGAAGTTGTCATTGTCAAACTATTATGATGAGTGACTTTTCAAAAAAGTAGATATCGTGATTTATCGTCAATTTTCCCAGCATGCCGATTATCACGTAATTGAGTTAAACATATTCCGTTACCTTGCGATCACTCCACTAATATGTATTGTGGTTTGGAAGATCCTCAACACACTTTACTTGCTTCCTTGGCTCCACGATGCCACAGGATGGTGCCAAAGCTCTACTTTTGTCGAACTGAAGCTCCTTAACTCATTTCAACATTGTTCCTTGGCACCAAGATGGCAGCCGAGAACACATAAACAGCGTTGTTTTTTTTTTTTTTCGGCGAATAGCTGAATTGAATGTGAATACCAAATTGCAAATATGCAAGCGTTTACCGAGTATTAATGAATATTCTATCGTGATATAGCATCACAAACAATCATGTCGCTTTGTCCCGCCCACCTCGAATTGATTTTGTGATGCATGGCACATTTTCCCTTTTTCCCCAATCGTTGCCTAACGTTCGTTTTGCCATATTAGCGAATCGCAAGTGATTTCCATTTCTGGTATTTAACGAGTAAATGCTTCCTTTCCACACTCTGAACTTAAAAAGCTTTTGAGGGTTGACAAAGACCCATTTGGTGGATCTACCGGATCATTTCAATGAGCAAGTCCTCACACTCTCGACGCCGAATCGCTCGTCTTGTCAATGTGTCCTCACTTATTATGTCATTATGTTAATTGCTCCCACGCTTACAGCGTTCGTGCGCAAGACAGTGTGACGATAATCCCGCCATAAACTGTATTTACAGTCGGGAAGAGGTTGGAAACTCCCTCGTCTTTTTTTTTTTGTCTTGGTGCATCATCGGGACGGCTTGCCAGCTCGTATGGTTCTCATCCGTAGTTTACGAGATCATCTCCCCGACATCTGGAATTGTTTTGGGATTGAACTCGGGGCCCGCTGCACTCCAGAACGTAGATAGCCGTTAATTACTTCCAGGCGTGTGCATGACAACACGCATGTCCAGAGTGTTACTTTCGAGTGTTGCAGGCGTGGACATGCTGTCAAGGCGTCGTGCTACGTTTCTGCTGCTCTTTTTTTTTTTTTTTTCGTTGGCTCAACTTTGCAGACTTTGCTAACTTTACACACTTCTCGCTCCAGCTCAAGTGCGGCTGGAAGCTGTTAGCTCAATGAGAAATGCCGCACTATTGAAGCAGAAAATCTCATTAGGGCACACATGCAGGTGAGATTTTTGTCAAGTGCCAAGTGTGTTTTTTCAGGTTGAGGATAGACAACCTTGATGCGAAGGAGTTTGTTGCCAAAGGAACAGATGGACTAGAAAGAAGTGCGCCAGTTTTCTGTAGTGATTATCCTCAAAATGGATTTGAATAGGAAAATTGCTTTTCGTGTTAAAAGAGTGCATCGGTAGAAATAAAAAAAAAAAAAAGTATTTTCCGGACTTTGCACCTGTATACAAATCGCAGCAACTCACTTTGAAAACAATTTAAAAAAATGTCAAAAAATAATATACACACCGCACCAAGTTCTCTTGAAAAGATTTGTGGTTTACTGCATGTACTGAACGATTTTGTTCTGTGAATGCACATATAGTACATAAAATAGTGCCTTTTAACACGGCAGCAATTTTGCTAATTAAAACAGAACAAACTCAAGAGAAAAAAAAATCTGGATTTATTTAGCGTATTTTCTGAACTATAGCACGCCCCCTAGTGGTGGAAGAAAAATTCACAGAAAAGCCGCGCCGTTGTATTAGCCGCATGGTTCAAAATCGAGGAAAAAAAGTAGTCCAGAAAATCGCAATGTCCTATCACTGGTGAACTATTTTTTTTTCACTGGGCTTCTCATGTCATGGTTGGGGGCTACTTGGTGCCCGCGGGCACCATGTTGGAGACCCCCGGTCTGGAACATCAAAAGTGGTCACTCGTGTTACGCCTATCGACGTCAACATTTTAAAAGCTGTTCAGGTGCTTGTGTGTCTGTTGATGATCTCATCTGCGCGTTCCGCCTCGAGCTTTTTGTGGCAAACTGGGTCACAACCATTGTGAATGTGTCTTGTGTACCGTGCTATTCTCGTGCAGTTTGTGGACATTGACGCTTCGTGCACCTCGAATGACAGCTCATTTTCACTCTTGTGGAGACACAACACGCAAACATTTGCCCAAAGTTGTTGTGCTCTCCATTTTAACACTTGTCTAATATTCCCTTTCATGCTCTTCCCATCAAGCATATAATAGAAAATGAAATCAGGGGTTGAATGGAGTTCATATGTCTCCAAACGTTTGCCGATTTCAGTTGAGTGAGCATAATGCAATGATTTTCTTCTACTGTTGGTTTGAGATTATCAGGTGTGACACGTGAACGTTTTCATGTCCGGAAATTATTTATAGACTACCAATAATGTGACTTTGCTCATCTATCTACCGGTTCATTCAGATAAATTAAAGAAAAAAAAACAAACACATGCATATTTATCTCAATTATTTTTTTAACGCCGCGTATACGTCCCAATCCGGAATTATACGTCAGCAACCCTAACTCGATCCGTTAAAAGTCTGCCCCACCATGAACCGGTCCTTGGTAGAAAAAAGGTCCGGAACCACTTCCCTAATGGAACGAAATATCACCATGATAAAATCTTTCCCTCTTTCGTATGCTCGCTATGGGACTGCAGGCGTGTTACTGAATACGACTTGAACCCGCAATGGTTTTGTGCGTCATCATTGGACGAGTACGTGAGTAAGTACAAGTCATTTGGACTGTGCGTTTTGTGCGCTGTTGGCGAATTGGAGCCCATGTGTCAGAGGCGTATTTTTAGCACCACCTCTCACTGCATTGCAATGCCACTCATTCGCACCTCTCCGAGTTCACTGGCCACAGCGCCCACCGCCATTCCTCAGCCCTCAGCAAGCCAGCCATCCCCCTGGTGCCTGATAACTGTCCCTGAAGAGCTCAGGAAATAAAGGGATGGAGATCCACGAGCGGAGGCGGGAAATTGGTCGGACCGTAGTTGCCGTGGTGACAAAGGGTCAAAGTGCTTGATTATAAGGAGCCGAGTTTGGTCTGTCTACTTGGCTCCCATTTGGAATTTTAAGTAAGACCATGAGAGCATTTCTTTACAGTGAAAAGTTCAGTTATCATTACATATTTATATTTATAAAACTATATACCTAATTAAAATTCACAACTGACATACAAGTACAAAGAGGTTTTAATATAAATTTGCCGATCCATTGTCGTGTTTGCCGTCAGTAGCATCATGGTTGAGAGGCGGAGGTACTCTCTACATCAGGAGTGGGCAAACTTTTTGATTGGCAGGCCACAATGGGTTCTAAAATTTGACGGAGGGGCCGGACCAGGAGCAGATGGATGGAGTGTTTTGGTAACTTCACCTCATCAGGGAAAAACATACATTTGATATGAAATGAAAGTGAACAACAGCATGACAACAATATATTTGAAAAAACATAGTATTTAGAAAATAAAACATTAACATAGTTTACTCATTTTTTCCCAAGTTCGGCCGGCCGGATTAAAACGTCGAATGTGGCCCCCGGGCCGTAGGTTGCCCACACCAGCTCTAAATTGACAAACGAGCATTTAAGAATGCAGTCAAATGTAAGTGTAACTCCGGCAGCCCATTTCGAGTTCTTGATGGGGAAACTGAGCAATAAGATAAAGTTTGAGAAATATCAGGTGTTGCCATTTTTGTGTCTGATCTCGTATTTGCCCAAAAAAAAAATCCCCCTGGTTAATGCAATGAATGTAAATTTATCTTTTTTTTTCTCCCCAGATGACCCTCATAAGATAAGAGATGTTAGAGAAATAAATAAAATAAATAAATCAAACCACCGCCAGGCAGGCCGAAATGCATTCACCCTCCTCCTTATTTTGCAGTGAGACGTACCCGGATACGCTTGGCCGTGAACGTGACATCCAGATTTTTTTATGGTTATTTATTTATTTAAACAAAAAGGATTTAACCCGACCCGAATCACAGGTAGGCCTTCACCTTCGCATGCGGTGGCAGATTATTTATTATACGCAGGTGCACCGGCCATCGTCTGATGTAGCTTGAGCAAAAAAAAAGGCTGTCTCTGTAAAATTGCAAGAATGACTCAGATTTTTAAAAAATGTGACGCTTTGAATCAAAGAGACAGCCCGGCCAAGACAATTTTCGACACCGCTATATTCACGCGTACCACACTCAGACAGAACTGGACACCCGTGAATAACTAGCGGTCGGTAACGCACACCTGGCGATTGACAATCACATACCAACTCGCGGCAATAAAAAAAAAATAATGCGCCCCCTGGTGGTGTCATTTTAACCTTGGTGGCCCGTCTCATTTCTGGCACGTTCATACGTGTGGTCACACATGGCTGCAATATGTCCCAAAATAAAAATAACATTTTTTTTCGTTCTGTAATGAATTACACGGTTACTTGTGACGTTCATACGGCGAATTCGTGTCCCGTTTTAGAGTTGAGATTGTTAGAAGAGCTCAAGTTAATACAAACCAACAATCATTTCCCAGGAACGCCATCTGGTCTCAGTATTATAAGCAGGCGTCAACTTCCATTGCTAGCCGTTTTCTCTTGACTGAGAATCATTCTTTAGATAGCAAGGAAGCACATTCATTGAAAACATCCCTCATGAACAGGTGGAAACAAAGAGAAGCTGCAACATGGAAGATTTGCAGTCACTCGTTGAACTGGGCGGAGGGGGGCAACAGTTGCAGAGGAGCTTCCTGAAATCCACAGGCAGCAGCCCATCACACTGTCACATTTGTGTGTGTGTACAGATGAATAGCAAAGTCTGCAAGCGAAACCCGACACCCCCAAAGTGAGCCCGACCGCCGCCGTCCTCCCCTCGGAGCAGAGGCGCAAGTGCACCGCTACAGCTGAGGAGGTCCCCAGGGAGTGGAGGACTGTGTGAAGGGTCAACACTCCGGGTGCCGGGTGGTCGGGTGGGTGTGATGACCATCATCCAACCGTCTTAACCCTCCGCCTCCTGCATTCCCATGGCGACAATGAGGTCATCACACTGCACACAGCTGCACGATTACAAGATAGGACTCATACCTGAATGTATGATCGTTTTTACGGCCTCGGCACCAAGAAGTGTGAAGGCTGTCTTCGAATCGTAACTCATTCACGACTAGCCGAGTAAAAAAATAAAAATGGATCTTTGACGTGTTTAGCCGTCAATGGTACTCAATGAGTTAATGTCTAAAGTGCAATTAAGCAAAATGTAGGAAATGATACAGGTTGTCAGCCATTTTGAATTCCCGTTCCTTGCTATAGGGCAGTCTCCTCTCAAACCTTTTTCCACAAAGTTCCACTTCAAAATCCATTTATCTCTCCAAGCGCTGACTCTGCACTTTTACTCCAAAATATATTCTCTTTTCGGCCACCCGCAAGGTTTTGTCTCCTAATCCTGCCAATTAACAAACAAACAAATTTCCGCGGTGAATCTTATAAGAAGCTTAAGCGAGGCATAAATTGTTTGACTTTGACAGGATAATATTTCAGATGTCTGGATGTGGCTGACTTATAATTAAAGCAGACGCACCACTTTTAACTGCGTTGCGTCTAAACATAGAGTAACCGAATGGCCGACCGGAAAAAGATGCTGATGTCATCGCTTTCCTCACCTTAAATGAAACACGCACGCGCACACACACACACCCCAATCTCCCCGAGGGCCGCACGCTGATCCCTCTGACCGATCTAACACACACCTCTTGAAAGATGGCAGTGACACTCACACTGACACTGAGAGTGGGTCTATGTTTATGCTCACCCGGGGGGTGGGGGGGCCAATGTTTTTCCACTGAGTACAACATACGGAAGGACGCAAAGACGTCATGTAGAAGTTGATATTCGCCACCACCCAAAAAAAAAAGTAGTCGGTACAAATAAACAAGTTGTGACGCACTGATAAGACTGGTTTACTATCACCCTTAAATATATCGTTTCATATGTACTGTACCTGCGGCTAAAAAGCGAAGCGTGGAGAGTCTCTGTCACCAAACCGCACGAGCAGAAATTCAAAATGGAGATCGAGTTGTGGGAGCATGCGATTTTCAAATCTCAGAGGCTGCTGTTTTAGGGCAAATTTATTGATTTATTCCACTTTAATTGATATATTTATTGATATAGTCACTTGATAAGGTTAGTGCTGAGGAAGTGTAGTCCACACGTGTACGTCATCTTTTTGTTTCATTGAATGTGAAAAGTTGAAGTGATTAAAGCCGCGGATTTGTTTGGACTGTTGTAAACAAATAAAAATTTTTTTTTAGAATTTTACAAAATGTATCATACTGAATGATTTGATAGACTGCAAGTCACTGTTTCGTAAATTACGGTAATGACTCTAGTTAAAGTAGATAAACTGTCTTTCCTATTACTGTAATTCATCGTTCATTTACCTTTAATTTAGCGTCACAAAGCCAAAACATTTATGAACGGAAAATCTGTTTGCCGTAATACAAATACGGTTGTGTTTGTTGCAAAATCAATGGGACGAGACACTTCAAAATAATCTCATCAAATCGCAATATTGGGAGGCGGAGGGGTTCACTATTATCTTCTTTTCCCAAATCATTCCGCTCTCGTAACACGTCTGGTGATTATGATGTACGTAATTCCAATATTTTTTTTATCATGCTATTAGATAAATATTGATTCCTGGACAGCTCCTGGTGATGTTTGCGTGCTGTTATGTTGCGCTTTTGTATAGTATTGATCTTTCCTAATATTGCGATGTGATGGTGATGGTGGTATTAAAATTGGATTCCGTCGTGTAAATTAAATGCCAGTGCAAAACATCCACCTGAAGTCACACATGCATGTTGAACTCAAACACGGGACGTCACATACATGCCATATAGGAAATGGAAATACTAACCTGCATCCTAATTTCCTGGTTGTGGATCATTCCCAGTGAAAAGAGGACACACGAGATGTTTCGGGAGGGAGCGGCATGCTCGGCATGTGCTTTTCCGCTTGCAAGCTTGGCATTCTGCGAGTGATCCGTGTTGTCTGAATCTTGCAGCCGTGCACAGCTGTCAGAGCCAGACGGGTTGGGTGCGCGCTGGCGGATAGACAAGTTGACTCTTTGGGCTGTTTGTGTTGTCCGGTGGCGTGCCTCGGAAGTGAAAACTTCCATTTTGAATTTTGTCGTTGTCCGCTTCGTTGAGATGCTTCGACTCTCCGTCCAGAGGAGAGAAATTGAAAAGAGCCTTCTTGTGATGTAAAGTTCAAAGTGAACGCTTGACGCCTTCCCACCATTAGACATCGTTTTTTTTCTTTTCTCAACAATCACCAAAGTTGGCAAGACTGCTCAACGCAGCGGGACATGGATCGAACTGTCATCTGCATAGCAATGGAAGGAAATTTCATGTTTTCGTACGAAGGAACCAAGGGCCAGCAAGTATAACAAAAAACAGCAAGGGCTCCAAAACAGAACCTTGTGGAACGCCGTACGACAAAGGGCAACCGAGGCGAACACAAAAGGTCCTGTCCGTCAAATAGGATTGAAATCACTCTCGAACGCTACCACTAATATGACACCATATATGGAAAGTGTTTTGTTCAAGCTCCAACTGTTGTGAAATGCGCTTTATAAATGAAGTTGTATTGGAATGTTTTATCATATTGTAATAAATAACTTAATTTGAGGAGCAGCTTTCGAATTTTAAAGAGCATTTTTCTGGTGAGAATATTTTAACTCAGGGGTGCACTCACCTTTGGTGTGGTTTGGACAAAAAATGGTGTCACCCCAGATCAAATACTTTGAACAAAATTTGAGGGGTGTACTCGCATTTGTGAGATACTGTAAATACTTCAAGTGTCAATCACTCATTCAATCAACTTTACTTGTCTATATTTTTTTTTTTACATCATGTTGGTGTAGTGTATTTTCACAAGGTCTGACATAGACAACTTATTTTATGGCCATGACAACTGTTGCTTTGAACTCCCTCAGGGCTTCCTGACTCCCCCTTTGACACGTAGATTGCCGCCCTGAGAGGCACGAGACTTTAACTTTATTTACGGGGGGTCAGGAAGCAGAACAGGGGTTATCTGCGTCCCAAGGAGGGGGTTTACAAAAGAGGGGTCTGGCGCCGGGAAGTCGCACCTTCGCGGAGTCTGTGCCCCGCAGCCATGGGGGCAGTTTGAGGAGTCAGCTAAGAGACAGCTGGATAAAATGCATATGCAATAAGGGAAAATTAGATATTCATGTCCTTTGTTTGCCTTCCCTATAAGAAGGGAAGGCGCGAGAAGGGGACACCTTTTTCTTTTGGGAACTTCTGACATCAGCTGAGATCAATAAAATCTTCTTCCAACCACCGGTGTGTGTCAGAAGTTTTTTCCATCACCAAGCCAACCTTGCCTGGCGACCTGTCCGGAGGGGAGCTGAGCCAGACCCGCACATCAACAGCGGAAATTTACCTCATTTTTGGCGTCACGAACAGGATTCGTGCTCCAGTGAGGGCCTCCGGGTGCTGGGGTGCAGGCGTTCAACAGCCGGCCGGCTGAACTAGAGGTGAGTTGCTTTTACTCACAATGGATGTTGGGCGCCTGTGTCTGAGCGGTCGGGGGTTCTGGGGCAGTTAAAGAGAGCTTGTGCGTGTGGGTCTGCTGGTTGGTTGGTCATGGAAAATGCTGTCCCTATGTCTTGGTTTTTGGAGTAGGAAAGGCCGTTGTAAGGATTAAGACATGAGAAAAGGTCAAAGTAACCGCACTATGCAAGAACATTAGAAAAAGTATAAAAAAACTGATGAAAGAAACTAAGTAAATGGAGCCTTAGTGAGGGGACACGAAGTAACCCACTATGCAATAACATTAGGAAAGTATAAAAAAACTGATGAAAGAAACTAAGTAAATGGAGCCTTAGTGAGGGGACACGAAGTAACCCACTATGCAATAACATTAGGAAAGTATAAAAAAACTGATGAAAGAAACTAAGTAAATGGAGCCTTAGTGAGGGGACACGAAGTAACCCACTATGCAATAACATTAGGAAAGTATAAAAAAAATGATGACAGAAACTAAGTAAAGAGACTTGTGCGGGAGTGGTCAAAGAGATGAGAAACAAGAAGTGGAAAGCTCCGAGACTGCTGTTGAAAAGCTAAGAAGCGAACTATGGATTATATAGTCGTGAAAGGCTTAGTTTGAGTACAGACCCTGGCCAGGGTGTAAATTTTTGCAGGAAATTATGAGCGGAAAAGACCACTAATGAGATAAGAAGAGAAGATATGAAATAGAAGAGATGATGAGATGAGAAGTTCGGACAGTTTGGCATGAGAGAAATCCGAACAGAAGTAGAGACGCGCGCTATCACGTATCGTTTGGGCAAGCGAGGCATGGAGCGCATTTGAGGCACGAGACGCACTTCAGTGTTGACGGCGCGGAGCCAGGAGCTGTCGTTGTGGTTGGTATGTTACGGAGGTTCCTTGTCAAGCCGGTTCGATTCCGCTGTTTGAGACATATCCGGTGATCAAATGCGCTCTGGTCAAGGCCACGCAAAATCAAGAACCTGGCTGCGGTCCACGTTTGGCTAAGGATGTACGCAGGGGTTTATGAAGTGATATGGGTACGTGGAAATTAGGCCTAATTAGGGGGTTTAATAATGGTATACCAGTATATGAATGATATGTGCACACAATAGAAATGTTTGAAAGTCTGCAGAAGTAATGATAATGATATACGAGCGCTTTGAAAATCAATAGAGACGTACCGAGAATAATATTAACTATAATGTGATTGTATTAATATAAGGATGAAGAAAGTAAGAATGGCAAAAATGACTGAATATCGGAAAATCCAAAACGCGCACACGTCCTTGCGCTGCGCGTGAACGCGTGCACGCGTGGCCGTTGGCCGCCAACCTTAGAGGGTTGTGTACATGAAATAGCTTCGACAAAAATAGCCATCAAAACGAGAATTATCATAAGCCAAAATGAAATAGATTGAATTGTTGTCAGTTTATTGTTTGTGTCTGTTCTTTTCGTGAACATTGTCTTCTATGGAGTGGGCCCGTGTCTGTGTCTGTCTGCGTCTGTTTGTGTGTCAAAATGTGGGGAAAGAGTCATTAAATGGTTAAAGGGGGGCATCACGAGATCGATAAGGAATGTTCTATCAAAATTGTGCCTTGAAAAACAAAAAATGTGAAATTTTAAGGGGTGTCAAACCTGAGGTGCGGGGGCAGAATTTGGTTCTCTAACTGAGAGGCAAGGTAGGTTGAGTAAGAAAAACGTAAGTGAATTGGAACGAGTGGAAAGTTCAGGGGGTAGGAGCTGTTGCCATTGGCTTGAGATTGCCTGCTCGTAAATTGGCAGGGAGGAGTGGCCGGTAAACTGGAGCCTTTGGTAGGGGGCGTAACCCCTCGTAACCCGGGGGCCGCGTGATCGGTGTATGAACAGTGAGTCGCCCCCCTTCCCTTCTTTTTCTGCTGTGAGCGTCTAGGATAGGCTTGCACACGAGGGCGGCCAAGGAGAGGACGAGTAATTTACATAATTAACGAATGAAGGGTTGAGAACTTGTTTTAAGGAAGTGTACGATTGGAAAAATGAATGACGTTTGAAGGAATGAGGAAGTGCAAAATGAGGGGTTGAGAACTGTTTTAAGGAAGAACGAAAGAAAATGAATTCTTAATGAAGGGATTCAGTGAAATATTTTCTTGGCGGACAGTGAGAATGGTTAGAAAAAAGAATTTGGGGAAGTTGAGTAAGTTACGTGTGGTGTCAAGAGATTTAATTGGTCAGGGGCAGGAAAATGTTTGATAAATATGGCCAGAACCATACAGCACTACAGAAATACTAGAGTATACAACATGGAATTCCATGAATTGGAATATACAGTTACAAGTAGGCTAGCCATAACTAATGACTTTTCATAAATAGAATGTTATTTAACATTGTGTCTAAATATTTAACAGGCAGATCCAGAATCCTGCGTTCACCTCCTTTTTCTGACCCCAACAGAAGATGTCTTCTGCCTTTGCTTTGAGGTAGTGAACAACGAGGGGTGTCAAAGGGGGGAGCTCAGCCTCCCCCACTGAGTTGGGTTCATAAAGCCTGGGTGGAAGAAGCAGAGTACAAATGGCCTGATTGGGAAACTTAGAATATGGAATGGAAGTTGAGCTGTTTTCAATTCAGTCTGCAGGTGGCTGGACTGTTAAATCACTCAATCTAACTATACGAACTCTAGTAAGAGGAAACAATTTAACTATTCGTATAGGGCAACTGATTTATAAAATACTTGTGAGTTACATCTTAGAAGAGTAGCAGTCATATGGAAATTAAATTAAAATAAAAGGAAAATATACACGTGGCGACAACTAACAGAGGGATTTAATGCAGCAGAGTTGGAATTAGCCAGTGGTAAATTATGAATCACCAGATTTGATCAGATGATTAGGCGATACATTTCTATCAATACTTCCTCAGTTGACAGCGGTATGGGAAAAGGAAAATGAATAAATAAATAAATAAATAAAAACAAAAACAAAAGCAAAACAAAACAAACTGTTCATTTGAGGCATCATTAAAGAGGGGTATTGTAGGCTTCCCATAGTTAGCTAGACGGATTAATTCGTGAGGAAAAAAGCATTCGTAGATTGATTAGGAATGAACTATTTGCAGCTCGAACAGTGAATTTGAATGACCACAAACTTTTAGTCGGAGAAATCTTATAGGGGGTTACAAAACAGAAAGAAATTATATACATTTAACTACTGTAATTAAGATCATGTGACAACACCAAGGAATTACACCCCGAAGACAATAAAATGAACTAGAAAAAGGGGAGGCATGAACGTAGTAAATTGACGTTGAGGAAATACAAATAATTAAATAAACGAGTAAGTAATCAAGACAAAACAAAATAGAGTCTGACAACCTGCAAGAGAGGTTCGGGATGACAACAGATGAGAAGATAAACACATGGACGTGGGAAGAAAAAAGAACAGTTGTAATCCAAGAGGTATTAAACAGAAGAACTTGAAGGTACAGCACAACTTTAGGTGTGAAGGTTTTTTTAAACAATTGAAGCAAACAAAGAGGGGATTTGAACCATGTTCTAGGATTATCGGTGTAATTTGGAAGGCTACGGGAATAGGTTTAAACATACAATTCAATGTTCATTTTAGGATTAATTTGAGGAGATTAGAGCCAATGAGGAGGCGGAGTTGTTTTCAAGGTAAATTAGGTCTTGCAATTGATATCCATCTAATCTATTGGACTACAATTAGTTGGAAAGGAGTTGGGGAAAGCAATAATACTGGTAATGGAGGATTGGAGCTGTTGATTGAAGAAAATTAGCTCTGATTCTGTGAAATAACTCATTTGCGTGTGATTACAGGTTTTGTGAGAGGATGGAAATGTGTCAGTCACTAGTGCGGTGTGTGTGTGTGTGTGTGTGTGTGGGTGGCCACCATTAAAATACACTTGGACTATATATTGAGAATGGGAGTCAATCAACCACATGGGGGATTGTTTAATTGATAAAAGGTAGCATGCTTGAAGAGGCATGTGTGAAGATATTCAAGTTCATTGAGAGATGGAGATGATGTGATCAAGTTAAGAGGATAAATTTCTCTCACCTGGAACTATATACTGCATGAACTGTGCGGTTCAACAAATGGGATACACCGACTGATCGGTGACGGTTCTTGACCAAATCTGTGTGGACGAATAATTTGGAAGTGGTACATCTTATGGCACCATTTGACAACCAAATTAGTCAAATGGAGAAGGCCTATTGTAATAGTGCTGGACACAATTGTACCAGCTGTGAATGACTTTGGACTGTATGAGAGGTGACACAGATGTCGACTATGAGACGGAAAAACTTGGACAGTGACCCTACATATGGCATTCGTGCCAGAGACTGAGACCAAGTGACAATTGTGACTTCATGAAATGTTTTGTTTTTTAACCTTTTTCTTTTCAGCTTGAATGCTCAGCCGTTGCTAAAGGAACAGACGCTGTGTTGGTTAAATGATTTATGTTAATTTTGCAGGTTGTGGATCACCTTCTGAGAGGATGATATGCTATATTTGTTGATTTTTTAACCCTAACCCTTTATTTTTCATGTTTGATTGATTTTGTTGATGATGAATTCAGGCTGATTTACAGGATGGACGCTGCTGATTCCAGTTCCGAGATTGTGTGGTGTTTGATTTGTATGATGTGGTTTGTTGTCGTAAGTGGGTGTTTGTTTATTGAGGTGTGTTTTGTTAGAGCCGTTTCCATGTCAGGCACGTTGCGGGAGCAGCTACTGGATGGAAAGTGAATTTGTTTGCGTGAGTTGTTTCCAGTTGTGTTTCAGCATTCAAGTAAGTGTCCATTCCAGAAGGAGAGATGGCTGGTCAACGAATTAAGTCTGGTTCGTCACGGGTAGGATGGTCTGGAATTGCTGGTTTGTCGGTTTTTATTGTTATTTGTGTTGACACATGTGGGGCATGTGTCAAAGGGGGGAGATAGATGCAGTATTTTGTTCACATAATTGTTTTTGCCTGTAAAGATGTTTAAGTGTTAACAGGACATATCAACAATGATCATGCTGAGGTGAAAGAGTTGAAGATTGGGCCCAGCAGGAAGAATGCAAGCAGAGCGCTGGGGTCTCACCTCAATCTACTGTGGGACCAGGACGTCAGGCAGCCCCCACGCAGGAGATAAGGGGTTACAGTTATAAACCAAGTTCCTTTGTAGTCAGAAGTGCCCCTTCTAAAAAACCCATGTGTCCTTAGGTGATTGCATTATTAAGCAGTGCCATCAGGTCATCAAAACAGCTAGCGCGTGTGCGTCGTAGTTTGCATTGAAAGATGCAGCATAAAATATATTTCAAAATTTGGATAATAACTAAAGCAAATTTAGAACGATAAAAAGATAATTGGCTACAAAATCATTGGGGTGAAATTAATCTTCAATTCAAGTAGGGGTGGTTTAAAAAGAGAAATCCAAGATCTTAAAAGGATAAAGGCATGATACGTGGAATCTGACTTGGCAATATGGAAAGCGCAAAAGCTAAAGTGGCAAATTACGATTAACTATTAGAGAAAAACTATAATGTATTCAGTCCCGAGGAAGACTGAATGCAGTAAAATTGCAATAAGAAGAATAATAAACCAGCCTAGAGAGTCACAATGTACTGGAAACATAAGTTTGGGATTGCCCCTGAGAGTGAAATTCCTCTCTGAACCCCTCCTTTTTACGACCGGCAGCAACTAATGAAACAGCGATACTGATAAGAGATACAATTGAGCTAAAACAGAACACGCAAGGTTAGAGGTCATGCCAAACAAAATACGTCTAATGTTGCATGCTCCAGTTTGGTGACGGTTGTACTGAGGTAATTCAATGAATGGAACGGCATTTTGAGATAGTAATTATATGGGAATATGACGAATTGTCTTGTTATGAGGGGACTTTTGATATACGGTAAAGTAGAAGTTTTTAGTCTGCAGATAATCCAGTTTAAAGGCTAGTGACTCATTGGTTGAGGAAAACGGGGTCATATAAGAGTTAGCTGAAAAAGAATAGCTAAATTATGGTTGATGTGTTCATGGGAATTAAAAGGGAATAATAAATAGAAGACAAAACCAATTGGCATCGGAATAGGTAAAATATGATGAGGATACCTATTGGGAGAAATAATTTAGGTTTGGATGATTAATAGCCAGGAATTTTTGTTTTTACAAGACAGACCTTTAGGGGATTCAATATAATTTAAAATAATTTATAGATGACACGTGCTGTTAATTGTGAGTTGATTACATCTAGTCATGGTTATGAGGGATTAGGTTAGTGAGCTCTTATGGGAGACAGGTTGCCAGGGCGAGACGTGAATGGATTGAAACTTCCGCCAGTGACCCGTCCAATAGTGTCATCACCACACAGCTGTTCCAGGTGGCCGTCCTTAAGGGCGTGCCCCTTCCCGTTACTGACGTCATGCGAAACAGTCCGTCAATGAGAAACTGCTAATCGGTTTGAGTAGTGCACACATTTTTGCGTCAATTTGCACGACATCAATGAAAGGAAATATTGTCTTGGATGTAGAAAGAGAATTGCTACATTTGCGGGTCCAGAGGGCCAAGAGTGCAAATTCATTGGGAAAGGAAAAAGAATATGGAAAGGAAAAAAAAAAAAAAGAGGAAAAATAAATAAGTGGGGGGCAGCGAATGCTGCGGCTAATACAGACAGCTCCCACTGCGCTTGCGCCTTCCGTTTCTGCTGCTCCTGCGCCAGGTTCTGGTGATGCAGCGCCACAGCAGGCTTGTTGTCCGCACCAGCCGGTCAGCAAGGTCACGTAACAAAAGTAGGAGTGGTTATAGACATGGGTTGTGAGTGGGACGTGCCATTGCTGTGGGGTGTTGGGTCACTGGGTGATGAGCTGTCCATACTGAGACACTTCCTGAAAGGTGCCATCCTGTGGTCCAGTGCCATGCCTGTCACAAAGAGCTCCACCAGCGAGGGGGCACCACCGCTACCCACTCCTCTGACAACGCTTCCATGGCCTCTCAAAGCACACTTGACTCCTCAACCAGATCGGGACCCCAATTCCGCAATAGGGGTGCCCGAGGAGCCTCAGCGTTCAAGGACTGGCAGGTCCCGGCATTCCGGTGACGGTAGATGGACAACAGTTTTTGATGGTGGGACAAGATATTCCCGGCTTTACAAGCTCCCTCTGCACATCGCAGTGAGCAACAAGACTGTCAACCCTTGTGGACTTCTGGAGATTGCCCGAGTCACTGCAGTGGACCGACACCACACAAATGAAACTAACACTGGTATTTGAGTGGCATTACCAGATGGGACTGAATTTGACTATGCACATCCGCCGGGGGACGCATACGTTGTGCTCTCCTCCATTCCAGTAGACTGGGCAGCTCTGAAACCAGGGTCTCCATCCTCCCGCGGTTTGTACGTCCTGCTTCTGCTCAGGTCTGTGTGGCGTAGCCGCCTCCACTCATTCAAACCACCAATTGATACTTTGCATTGAACACTGAGTTACGATGATTTGGTTTGCCAGTGTGCATTCACCCAAAATCGAGGGTGAGAAATAGATCTTACATGATGATTAGGTGTTTGTTATGTCTACCGGCGTTGCCTTGCATGTGCGCCTTGCTCCGGAGCAGAGGAGACAGTATGAATGGTCTACGTTCGCCTGCCACAAATCACATTAACTGACGGCGCGCATTATCATACTAAAGACTTAGGCCCCATGGTGAAGACGACTGACGGGTTTTCAGTTCAGATGTTGAATACTCTGTTTCACTATCAGGGTAGCGTATTTCAGCCCCATTACAAATTCATTTGTTTTGGAACATTACCAAATTTCTCGACACTATGCGGGACAGGGAATGGGTCACTCGGAAGCGAAAGTCCTGTTTGCATCTCTGCCGGAGGGGTTGTGGACCCGGAGTTCGACTGATGTTGGGCTCCGCTCCGCGGCTTCCCCAATTTTTTGCTGTCTCTGCACCCTATTTGACAGAGTCAGTGTTGGTACAGTTTGGGGGCGAAGGGGGGCATTCCGGAGACGGTGGCTGTGTTGAAGATTGCAGTGGCCGTGGAGCCATCTACGTCCTGGAATGTGCCTGTTTTTCTTGTTGAAAATGATTTCATTTGGCACCTCAGGTGCTCAATTTTGTGTGGAGTGTTTCTGCTTGTTGTATTTCAGGTGGAGTGTAACTGGAGGTGGATGCAGATTGGAACCCCGCTTGGAGCAAGTGACATGGAGGACTCCTATGAGTGTTGTAGGATGCGACCATCAGATCTGTTTTTTCCTAAAGTGTTGCCCGAGACACTAAGGAACTGGCCAGGGTCCTGCAGACCGTTGAGGGGACTGTAAACGTTGGTGCGAGGCCAATGACTATGGGCTGCGGGCCCTTACCAGTATTGTCCTGTTTGTCGGCGTGCTTTTCTATCAGTGCAATGGACTGTACAACACATACACAAGCACACAACTACACACACAGGAGGCACGGAACGGTGGAACATGTTTACTGTGTTTTGATATCATTTGTATTTGCTGCATGACTATTCTTTCATTTATATCGGTGGTGCTTCATACGAAGCCTTCATATCCGTTTTCATGTTCATGGCTTTTGTATTTGTGGCAATCTGTAAACATTGTTTGTTGCTTAGTATGGGCCTCCCTCTTTTTCCCCACTCTCTACACGAGGGGGTTTTTTCCGACGGGGGCTCGGTGGGTCCCTCACACTTCCGTATGGACTGCATCAAAATTTGCTTAATGTTAATGTCGGTTTGCTAAAAGAATTACCAGTCAAGGGGTTAATTTGATGCGACCGGGGTGGTTGATATGAGTTCTTTTAAATTTTTGCGGTGGTGTGTAGTCCTGTGGGAGGTGTTAGGGTGCCATCAGGGAGTGATTTGGCCTTATTAGATTAGCTTTTCCTAGTCTAAAGTTAACCTTAAGTAACATGCCTTGAGCATCATTTAGGATCTAGACAAATAGGGTTTCAAATTGTAGACATGGGATTGGCATAAAATGTTGGATTGAGATTTTTGGGTTCATGCTGACGTCGTTTTTGGTTTATCTTAACTAAGTGTCGAGGCAATCTGGATTTGCCTCGAAGGGGGGATTATGTAGTGTATTTTCACAAGGTCTGACATAGACAACTTATTTTATGGCCATGACAACTGTTGCTTTGAACTCCCTCAGGGCTTCCTGACTCCCCCTTTGACACGTAGATTGCCGCCCTGAGAGGCACGAGACTTTAACTTTATTTACGGGGGGTCAGGAAGCAGAACAGGGGTTATCTGCGTCCCAAGGAGGGGGTTTACAAAAGAGGGGTCTGGCGCCGGGAAGTCGCACCTTCGCGGAGTCTGTGCCCCGCAGCCATGGGGGCAGTTTGAGGAGTCAGCTAAGAGACAGCTGGATAAAATGCATATGCAATAAGGGAAAATTAGATATTCATGTCCTTTGTTTGCCTTCCCTATAAGAAGGGAAGGCGCGAGAAGGGGACACCTTTTTCTTTTGGGAACTTCTGACATCAGCTGAGATCAATAAAATCTTCTTCCAACCACCGGTGTGTGTCAGAAGTTTTTTCCATCACCAAGCCAACCTTGCCTGGCGACCTGTCCGGAGGGGAGCTGAGCCAGACCCGCACATCAACAGCGGAAATTTACCTCATTGGCACAAGCAGAAGTTGAAAAGATCACAAGTCAATTTGCCAAAAAAAAATAGCAAAAGTTAAATGTACTAAAGTATTTGTACTTAGTTACTTCGCCGTGCTGGCAATCACAGGCGATATCTGTTCATACGAGGCTTGCTCGTGTTACAACCTCGCTCTGCCGATGAATTCCTCACAGGATCAGACCTGCTCTGCTGATTTACACCCAAAAGCCGGAACACTTTGGGGAAAGGAGGGGTGGGTTTGTGGGAGAAAGTGTTCCACAAGAAACTCACTTTAAAAGAAAAAAATAATAAAATAATGAGTAAATACAGAAACAGGTCCCTGTAATAGAGAGAGAGCGAGTCACAATGAATAAAGAGTGTCGGAAAACAAAATAATAGGGGGGAAAAAGGTTAACATTTTTACCACGGGGATTGACGGTTACCGTGGTGACCAACAAAGCACAGTGGCGTCTGGACAAAATGTTGAAAAGTCACTGCGAGAAGCTTCATCTGCTCTTTCGTGTATGGAACTTATCATACTTGGATGCATTAATCCTCCGCAAAGCCTTTTTAATTGCATCTTTTATCTTAGTTGAAAGTTGAGAGAAAACAAAATCAGGCCACACAATCAAGGCCAAACATCATGAACACTTGAGAGTTTAATATTCGATTGCGTTTGCGATCAAAGTGGCAAGAATGTAAATGTCGTGCAGAAAATGAGGCCAGGAGGAGGCCTTTAGGAATGCAGCAATCATGCGCAGGTTGCTGCTTTACGCCACGATTTCGTCTAAAGTAAAACTCCCGCAATGAGTAAAAAGAAAAAAAAAAAAAAAAAAGCGATATCGAGAGCATGCAAAAAACTTGTTGATAGCTTTTTTGCTTCAGACTGCAGACGGAATGCATGTTGGCTCCCATTTATGATGAACTCATTTACTACCATTGACGGATAAAGACGTCAAAGGTCCATTTTTTTCAATTATTTTTTTACTTGGCTGGTAGTGGATGACTTAATACCCTCCATATATTCAATGTTATTGTACTCCGAAAAGTGCGATCATTTCTCACCCAAATTTATGTTGACATCTCTACGTATGTGAAAATAATCAAAATATCGCAATATCGCGATTTTATGGCTAAAGCGTTTTCCTCTCCATAGAGGCGCTTACTACAGAAGTCGCTTATTGAAGAAAACGCTTCGTTCATAAAATAAAATCGTTGTTATTTTTAGAGGTTGATGTTGGCATACGTAGAGATGTCCACTTACTGCGCATTTTGGTGACAAGTGATTAAAGCAGTTTTCTTCCGTCTACCGCAGTGGCACTCGTTATTTACAAACGCATGTTTTACAGACATCATTCCACGAAGACTGGCCATCACTCAAACAAAATCACTCCAATATTTCTTTAGATTTTTATGTCTTAGTGATAAACAACTCAACATTAATAATTTATTACAGAAAAATAGCTCCTGTGATAAAATAAAGATCTAATTTGGTGCAAATAGTCCATCTGGTGTGAATTTATCATGACTGTATTGTGAAAGGAAAATGATTATGACTTTATTTTGGCGTCTGACAACTAAATGTTCAGCTCATTGGAGACGAGTAAGCATTCTCTTCATCGATTTCCCCCCCCCCCCGACCTCAATGAGTGACATGGGAATACTGGACTTTTTCCTGTATGTTGACATCACGCAAGGTAGAAAAACACTGATGGAATTCACTTACTAAACATTGCTGTGATGTAATCATTCCCTCAAGTCACAACCTCTTGAGGGGCATATTTGTGTTGTATCCAGGGGTTGCACAGTGTTTTCTTACTTACATTCAGTTCTGTTACTACATAATCACCCCCAACGGAGCGCCAATAATTAGTCTTTATGTTTGTATGTGATGTTGCTCTGTGTGTTAAACATCTTAGGGTACTTTTTGTTAGCCTCGGTTGATCCTGATCTGCCCCAATGCTGTATGGCGTTCCACAGGGTTCAATTTTGGGCCCCCTGCTCTTTTCATAATTCATTCCACTGCTATGCCAATGACAGTCAGATCTCTGTAGCACTGAGAAAAAAAATGATGCTTTCTCATTAAGTCCATGTTTGGCATGTCTTGAGGAAATCAATGCCTGGATTTGAAGAGAGTTTTTTGCATCTTAGGCAGCTGGCTCAAGTCAAGCCTCTCCTTTCTCAACAGAACATAGAAACAGTAAATCCATGCTTTTGTTTCGTCTCATCTGGATTACTGTCGTGCACTTTCGGTTGGAGTCAGTCAGTCCTCCTACAAGAGTCTCCAGTTGGTCCAAAACGCTGCTGCTTGCTTCCTAACTGATGCTCGTAGGAGAGAGCACATAATTTCAATTCTTTAAACTTTTTGAGATGGTCTCACCTTACCACTCTTAAAGTAAAAAGCATCTTTCGAAGGCATTTATGGCCCACGTGCACAGTAAACATTGTATTAGTGTCCCAGTGTCAATCCAAGGTGAGTCCCAGTGTCTTAATGACCCTTTATTGTCCCTTCGAGCTCAAGTTTTTGTCCTCCTCCCAGTCAAACGGGCATGTCGCAACACATAAGGAAATTGCAGCCGATAGAGCTTTTGCTGCAGAACGGCATAAACACGCACAAGGGCGGCCCTTTTTGAAAGGCAAATTTCCTCCCCGGTTTCTGCTTTTGCCTCAAGGTCCCATATCAACAACTCTCAGCCTTTGCTACCTCATTGCTGTGCTTTACTGCAAAAGCTTTCAATCTGACTCATTATAGCCCAGGGGCCGTAATACTATGCTGTTACGCCACAAACGCTCTGTAATAAAGTTTCCTTCACAAGCATTGGGTCCGCATTAAATGGCTTAAACCAGGTGGTTGGTAACACCAAAAGTCAATTCAGAGTTTATGTTAGGAAATAATAGTATAAAATAACAATCTTGACAAATAAATACCATTAAATGGAGTAAACCACCAGTCAGGTACAATTTTTTTTTTAAATATATAGATTAAATACATTCAGGAAACATTAATTGAGAGTTTTAATATTATTAACTAGTGAAAATAATCAAGATAAAAATTAGCTCTGCTAGAATTGATAATTCAAAGTTTTAATATGTCAAATAAAGAATAGAATATAAATCATACACAGGATGCTTTTTCTTGCAAAATACTTCTATTTGTATTTTTTTTTTTGCTTTGTGTTATTCTGATGTCTGCTGTCAGGTTGTGATTGCAAATAGGAATCACCTGACCTGTATAAATAAAAGTCAAATAAATAGTGCCTTTGAAAAATTAGTGCAAAGGTTACTGAATAAAATGTTATGTGGCATAAACTATTTTTTTATTCCAGTCCGAGTATGTTTGTTGAGTACACGTAAGTTGTATTTAACATCTATTTTATTTTATTTATTTAAAGGTGTTATTCAAATGCAACCTTTCATTAATATTACGAGACTGAAACCTCTGCCTTGTTTTTGTTGATTACTTGGGCCAATACAGTATTGTGCTGTATTACTCCTACTTTTATTTTTTTGAGGTGGTATTTGATATTTTGTAAGATTGTGTTTATTATTGGGAGTAACGGGTTAACAAGGCATGCAACGAGAGCTCCTGTGCAGTATTTTAAAAAGCTTTTCACACACTTCAGTTTCACTCCTAAGTTGTTGTCAGGCGCAGAGCCCCGCCCACCCCAGGCTCTCATTGGACCGAGCGCCTTCTTGAATATCCAATGAGGCACCTTGCTCTCTTCCGTGATTGGCCACAGCCGGTGCAGTTATGTAAATGAGCACCTGGTGGCGCCGCTGTTGGGCTGGCTGCCTCCACACCACCCGGTCGCTCACATTCGCCGACACACTCCCCAGCAGTCTTGCTTCTCCTCTACCACGTTTGTCGGACACTTTATCCTTGCTTCGTGACAAGTGGTCGTTTGTCTTTTATTTGTATTTTTTTAAGCAAGGCAGCTCGCCGGTTTTGCTTTGAACATTTCGGGGGCATTTTTATGCGGACGCTTCCCAAAAAAAGCAGGACCGAAGTGGAGTGACCAAAACAAAAAGTTTAGCGGTGCTGTCAGAAAGTAGCGGCTGGGGCTCATTAAGGTACGTCTACTCGGCAATTCCCTTCCTATTTACGACTGCGGGTAATGCGTTTGTGTCGTGTGGCTTGGCGTCCGTCAGTCTCGTTCTGAAGCGGGTCTGGACGACCGCCACGGTGACGTAGCACCCCCCCCCCCCCCCCCTGCCGGGCGCATGTAGGCCGACCAAGGTGTAACGTTGCGCACAAATTTTGAGGAGCCGCGTGTCTGAAATGCTCTGACGGTGTGCATCACGTCCTGGATTTACTGCAAACGCAAGTAAGCAGCCAGCAAGGACGCATGTGTGCAAAGCAATGCGTGCTGGTTGCTGTGGCTAAATGACCAATTAGTCAGTCACCATTACCGTTTGTTGTAAACCAAATTTTGTGCCCCGTTGAAACGCGCATTTTATTTAATTCGTGGTGAGTTTAACAACTATTAACTTTGCTTGTTGAGGATTTGGAAGCCTCTGCACTGTGGGCAACGCTCGGCTGATCGTAAATAAGATAATATTCTTATAAATGTTGCGAATGGAGAGTTGTGCTATTTTGTCCTCTAAAGGCCACCGTACAACGCGTGAATATTCAGTGCGACTTAAATTATGTGACAGTTGAAACGCGATTTGAATATCGAGCTCTTCATCTTTTCCTCCCTTCCAGGCCCTGTAGACAATTACATTCCTGCTGATCATATTAATTTGACAGTTGAAACACAAATCGGGACTCTGTGAGTTACAATGAAGTATTCTGCATTTCTGTTTGCCTCAAGGCCACTTTAGAGCTGCGGTCGACGCAGAATATATTAATTTAACAATCGACGTACCAATCCGAATATTGAGAAGTAGTTTAACTTGAGATTGGTCTTTTCAGACCAACGAACACAACATGCTCCTTACCATGCTGTTTATATTAATGTTAAAGTTGAGTAAACCATTCGAAATGCTCAACAGTTGTAACTAGTTTCACAATTGAGAGCTTTGGCTTTTTGGCCCTAAAAGGCCACCGTAAATCACTTGTTAAAGTTGCAGACCATGTTAATGTGACATTTGCATGTTGTTCATGTTGTATTTATTAATGTGGCGGTTGTAACAAATCTGACGACATTCACCACTGGAGTTTTATTTGCATTTTTTTGTACCGCCAAGGCCACGGTACACAACTTGTTATTCGGTGCTGACTTTATTAATATGTCAGTTGAAGCACAAATCTGGATATTGAGAAGTCTTAGCACGTTTTACAACTGCGAGCTTTGCTTTTTTTTTTGGGTCAGCTAACGGCCACCATAAACTGCGGGAAATAGAATTAGCATGAATTTTTGACATCCACAATTAGGTTTTGTTTAGATTATTTTCAATATTGCATCAATAAGTTTAGTACTTTTGATATTTAAAATCTAATTTACACAATGATAAAAAGTTGTGAACAAGGTTTTTGGGGATCTGCGGCAGTATAGCGCCAACTACAGCAGGGGAGGACTTCTTCAATGTCAGAATTTTATATATATATTTTTTTTACCTTTTTACCTTTTTTACCCATCCCGAGCTACAATTTACTTTGTTAGCGTGTGTTTTGTGTCGAAATACTGCACCGCTAATTTGTGGACTCGTGAAATGTTGTTTATGTAAACTCGTTGACGCAAATTAAGTTAATACTGTACACTTAAAATATTTAAATTTCACTTTAAAACATGTTCATGTTTTGGCAATACTTCATATTTTTGAGGATAGTTCTCTCTCTAATTTGCGTCTGAGAATTTCTTCACAAGAGAGCCGCATTCCTCCTGTCCTGACTTTCTTTACATGGCACCTCCTTCACAAAAGCAAAGTCAAACAAAAGCCATTCTTTCCTGGTGCAAAAAAAAGCTGTGGAGCAGCCCCACAAGCCCGTGTTGGGGGGTCACCACCTCCCCACATCCGTGTGTGACCGCTGTTCCGCTTGCGCTATCGCCGCTGATCTTGTGCTTTTGCCTTGGGGGGGGGGGGGAAGCAGACGCAAACATGACCTGCTGAGGCCCCGTGGCTTGCTGTGGAAACATGCTCACACATTTCCAATTAGACTTTTTATTATTATTTTATTTTTTTTATATAAAGACAAACATAAGAATTGAGCAGAATCCGCGATCGCTCGAACAGAAAGTAAGTAGTTCACAAAAGTGAGTACACCCCTCCCATTTTTCACATAACAGCGTAAATTAAATCAAAGTAACTCAACACACAGCCATCCGTGTCTTATCTGCTCGCAACAAAAGCGAGCCGACCCCGAAGTGAAACTGTCCAAATTGTTCCCAAAGTTCCAAAACTTTTCATCTCAATTGCTATTGTCGTCTTGATAACTGTCACCGAGCAGTTCCTTGCGTTAAGAACTGAAAGAATTTGATGCAAATGGGAATCGATGAAGAACCTAGCTGCAATTTTATGCCATACTCACCTTTCTTGGCACATAAAACAAGTAGACGTGTTACTGGCTCCCGGCTGGAAATGTCAAGCCCGCCCAAGAAGAGCTTTGCAACTTTATAGCGTTTTTGGCGCCGTTTACCTTTTTGGGCCAACGAGGAACTACAGTAAAACGACGCAAAGGAAGGAGTATCAAGTGAGGAGTGGGACCGCTGAGCGTTGTTCCACATCCCCCCTGGTGGTGTGTGGAGGTCACCCGGCTGTTTTTTTTTTTTTTTTTTTTAATGGCCTTTTGGCTGCTAATTTCTCCCGCATCATCCTCCCGGGAGCTCTTGGCCCCATGTAATTGCTGTTTATGTGCTTGTGCGGTCCGGACCCAGCGAACGCGGGGGGATGTGATACGGCTGGAGAAGATCGCTAAATGGCAATTTGTGTACTGTTATGATGTTAATATGTTTTTGTTAAATTGGGAGGAAATTTGTGTGAGCTTTTTTTTTTGTGTGTGTGAATGAGTGCCAAAGGATTCATAATGTGGCCATGCATGATCCACCAAAAAAAAAAAAAAAAGTTATGCTATTCAGATTTTGAAGATTCCTGGCAGACGTTGGTTTGAGGTATTTGTGAGGTTCAGCTCCGTTGCAGGTCCACGCGGATGAAAGAAAACAAATATGCAGTGCTTCCAGTTTTATTATTCAGGGTTGAGAAATATTTTATTCTGAAAAGTGGCCGTCTTCTCTCCGTTGCATCCAATGGATGGATTCTTGGACTTTTGACATTTGTCAAGATGCTAATTATCTTAGTCGCTTTACGTTAATATTGAACCTACAAGCTAGCAAAATGAGTTAAAAAAAAAAAAAAAAAAAAAAAGCAGACAATGTACAAAGCCCGCTCTGCGCAATATGAAGCGAGGACACCCACGTTGCCGGTCCGCGGCGGGGAAAAAAAAAAAAAAAGTTGGGGACCGCCGACTTGATTTCCTGAAATGCTCTTGCATGTGCCCAAGCGGATTCAACAGTCACAAATTGACTTTCAGACGATAATCAAACGGGACAAAAGCAAAATGAGAATTCTCGTAAGGATCTGCTTTAGGCCACCACTCGCACACAGACGCTCACACGTGATAACCCCAATCGCGCTCATGATGTCACTCAGTCGAGAGGCACACGTTCAACACAGCAATGACGATTTTGTCAAGAAACCAACTCCATTTGTTTTTTTGTTTTTTTTAAATTTAAAATGACGTTTTAATGCAATGCTGGGCTGTTTTAAAATTTTTTTTTTTTATTGCTTTTATTACTGCGCAGCGTTAATGTGTTGCAATAAAACGTTCACACTTGTTTAGCAATAATGAGGCATTTGAATTAATGAAGCTGTATTTTGTTGAATGTTACTGGTTGGAATAGAATACAACGGGGACTTTATTGTTGTTGTTACAACGTCACCTCGGTTTGAAAAGAGCCTGCGGAACTTGTTTTAGGGGTGGCGAGGGAGGAAAAAAAAAAAGTGCACCGGTTGTCCTGCCCTGGTTGATCATTGACCACCGCTTGTTTGGCGCTTCATCGGAGTCATTGTGTTGTGGGCGGGCGACTTATTTCCATTGTGCGTGTTGACCTCGCTCAAAAGACTTGCGCAAGTGTATCGGGGCGTGAAAACCGTCCAAGTTAAATCCCCGCATAATGGCTCGTTTGCTGGTTGACAGGTTCACCGCACCGAAGCACAAAGGCGAGTCCCAAAAGTGCGGCGAATCACGTGACCACACCCCCCCCCCGACGTTATCCAGCGTTAAATAGCATCGCCATTTCAATTCAGGAATTATCCCGGCCGCCGAGTGAACGTATCAGACTTGTGTCGCCGTCTTGTCTTCCTAAGGGGGAGAGAAGGCGAAAATTTACTGTCCTTGTTTTTTTGTTGACCGCATTCTCATCCAGTCTAGACGGATTCGCCTTTCAATTGAATTGCCCGCTGTGGTCTGAAGAGCACATCGATCGCGTTAACGGGAGGCGACACTTTTCAAATCTTTATTGGATTTTCCCATTTGTGTATCTTCTCCTCCTCTAATTACCTCCGCCAGGGAGATTTTGTACTCATCGCTGTTTGTTTGTTATGATTAAGCAAAAAGCTACTTGTCTGATTTTTCACCAAAAGTTTGTGGTGAGCTGGGGAAAGGAAACATTTTGTGCTTTTTCCGTGATTTACCGTTGCGGATAATTGATTACCAGAAATTCCTTTGTGACCCTTTTCATTTTGTATTTTCCTTAAATTGTCACTCAATGTTAGCGGGCATCAATCCGAGCTGCTTCCATTTAAACGCAATTGATTGTTACGAGACAAACATAAATTTGATCATTTCGCAGCCGGGTACGGTGCCTGTCCAATATTTTGAAACATTGAAGCGGATTGGAATGTCCGTGTCGGAACCAGAACATGTGTGTCAAAACAGACCAATGGTGTAAATCTCCGGTTGGGTTCCTCTGGACTTGCAACGATAAAGGAATCCATTTACATTGCGCTCACCATGGTGGCTGTTTTAATGATTTACATGTTGCCTTTGTAGTTGCAAAAAAAAATAGACCTTTAAGTGTTCTCAATGTGTTCCAGAAATTATTTCAAGTTGTTCCCTCCTGGCTTGTTCATACAAAGTTATGGCGGTCAACATTTTTTCTCGACTTTTACTGAAAGTGAGAAGTGTACAAGGTATGTCTTGGAAAGACGATTCTGGTCACGGGGGACACGCAATGGTACCTTGATCGACGAATGCCCCCCGCTTGACTACCCGTTGGAAAAAAAACTCCGTAAAGCCATTTTTGGTGCCGGGTCACAGATGTAGCCGTCGTCCTTTCGGGCCGCAATCGATGCCAGGTGGGCAATGTGAATCACATGGTATGATGCTTTACATTGTTTGATTTGAGAATCCATGAAATGAAATGGAGCAGCACAGGATTAGGCTGACTTCGACGCCTCCGGAAAAATCGATCAAAACCTTTTAATTAAAAACAGCTGAGGCCGGGGGTCTCTTTTTCAAAGGTGATGTGGTCGTCAAGGCGGAGGACAATTCACATCATAACGACGTACACATAGAAGAAATAATGTGACACAGCGGAACATGATTTTTTTATTTGTTTTTTTCCTGCTGTACTACAAGTGTAATTGCACATCCACTCCAATAGTTGGCAGTAGCGCTCTCATTGCCCATTGTGCGCTGCGAGTATTAACTTTAGCAACTCTATAGTTGCAGCGAAGAGTGGGTGGAGGGGGGGCGTGAATTGTTTTCGTCTTTCTAGGGGGGGCTTAACAGAAAATAATTGAGAAGCACTGCTTTACAGCAACAGCCACAGCGTGCTCATTGCCACCTTTACCGTCTCGGGGAAGAAGGGGGGGGGCAGTGGCAGTAAAACAGGCCAAAATTCATTTCAATTTATGTTTGCCTTAATGTTTTTATTTTAAATACATACAATAAATACAAACAAAAAATAAATGTGTTTTTGCAGGTACTGGAACAGATTTAATGACAAATTAAATTAAAGGTAACACGACATTTTCATGAATTGCTCGGGCGTCTTGAACAGTTCAAAGTGCATGCGCAATTGCACTCCAATACAACGTCAGAACTTTGCCGTACGAGGTTTTTCATCGGACGGTACGAAAGATGTTCCGATCACTTCCCGGACTTTGTGCTGGTCACGTGGGATCAATTCCCACTCGGTGACGATGAGATGTCTTTGTGATGGAGACTTCAGCGTGTACCTGAAGTCAGCTGATACTTTTCTTTCTCCTGCCATCTAACCTCTGGACTGATGAGACCGATATCTCCCTTTTCAAGCAGCGCTGTGAGATTCATTCATAATCAAAACCTCCGCCTCCACTAAACCATCTCCTGTGATCTTCCATCAGGCTTCTCGTTTTATCAGACAGCTCCCCTCCGCCTCCCCCTCAGTCACGTCAGGGGACGCTGTGATGAGATAGCGTTGACGTCGCTCGCGTGTGCGTGCCGGGGAAAGTTAGATTTTGGCTTCTGAGCTTGACTTCAAAGAATTTGTCATTTGTCTCCGATCATATTTTGGCACGCTGCCTCGATTTTTCACTCGGGGCCCCGCAGAAGGGAAAACTTAGACCCCACAAATTTGATATGAACAAGATGATGTTGCGCTCTGCCAGTCGCAAACCCGCAGATGAAAACCATGACATTTCTGGGATTATTTGAGGGATTGAGTCTGAGTATTGATATTGTTAGAAAAAATGTGTCGGGACTCTTCCAGTAAAGAAAGACAAAGGCGTGGTCCAGATAATGGGTATATTTTTGTCCTGGTTTTGCCCCTCCCAGGGCAAGCGCAACAAATTTCAGGTCATTTTAAAATTTATCTCAAAAGATTATCCAGTTTGAAGGGGAAGTCAAAAATCTTTGAAATAAGTTTTATGTGCCTTCGCTAAAACATTCGATTCTGATTTATTATCGATCAGTAAAGTCCACCTGTTTTTGTCCATCTCCCGGGTCGGCCATTTTGTCACTTTCCGTCGGCTGAAAATGACATCACAGTTGCTCAGGAAGCCACCGATCACGGCTCACCTCGTTTACTGAAGCTGAGCCGTGATTGGTCGTTCTCTGAGCCCTGAGCGACTGTGATGTAATTTTCAGTCGTCTGAAAGTGGCAAAATGGCCGCCCCCTGAGATGGCCAAAAATGTTTAGATTTTACCAATTAACTCATATTTGAGGTACAAAGAAGCAGGCGTGAATCCTACCAGTCTTGCTGACGTAACACCAGCAATGAATTTAACTTGCATTTTCACCTTAAGCTCGATCGGGCGACTATAAAATCCGCTTTCATGTCGTCTTTAGGATTTTTTTTTTTCTTTTTTTTTTTTTTTAGTTGAGTTTTTCTGTCAAAACGAGTCCTGAGACGACCTTCATTCCCTCTTTTCATGTGCCCTCTTTGACGTTTTCTGCAGGTTTCTGCATTTCTTCTTTGTTTTTGCGGGGTGCCATCGCGATATGATGGAGCAAAATGTGCTGCCCTGTGGCAAAAAAACAAAAAGAATAACTTGCTCGTGCAAAATCAAGAATTTCCAAGAACAAAACACTGAACTATTCTGGGGTTCTCTGATCCTAATGTGAAACTGAAACAGTCCAAATCTGTTAATTCATTTATTATGCTCATTCCGGGTTGGACACGGTGTTGGTCTAATTTTCGATGGTTTAATTGATTTTAAGTCATTTCTGTTTCTAGATTTAGATTTAGATTAACTTTTCCATCTCTTTGTACATATTCTTTATCATTCTTATTTTTTTTTTTTTTTTGTGGGGCGGGGGGGGGGCGGGGTGAATACTCGATCATCTGCTCAAGACCTCTCACATGCATACAGACCACTCCGTGAGCCCACTAACGAGGGTATCAATCACCAAAGTCTTCTGGCAATGTCGCGACTGGAGAAGAGTTGGAACGCGGAGCGAAGTCGTGCTCTGCATCAAAGTTGAAGAAGCCACGTTGTATTTTCCCTCTCAACTGTGAGTTGGCCGATGTGTCTTCATGCCCGCGGGTGGGACTAGAGAGGGGGCTCGCATTAGCATGAGGGGCCTGTCCTGAGCTGTGTAATTGAAGTCTCTTTAGAAGGGAAGACTGTGATTGAGGTGTCAGTTCGCAGCACAAGCTTAGCGCTTCAGGCTACGCTCACGTTTTTTGTTTTGTTTTTTTTTTCGAGGAAATTTCTTTATGTTCCTGTGAGTTTTTCTAATATGAAGGAAGGCCATCAAGCGGGGGACCCGCGCACCGATTTTTTTTTTTTTATTTTTTTTTTTTTTTTTAAGTGAACTGGTCCTCGGGTAATTTGAGTATGTCATTTCAAAAACTAAAAAATATTTTTTTCCTGCCTCGAGTAGTCTCTTATTTACGTGTAGACTGTTGGCAAGGAAAAAGTCAAGCTAACTGCGGCAGCAATTATTTATGGTTTACATCACCGCCCGCCACTTTGGACCGGGCCACGATGGGCCCCGCAGATGGATAAAAAAATTTAAAAAAATAAATAAATAAATTGCTGTTGATGCAAGTCAAAATGCTAATTGTCTCAGTCGCATTACGTTGATATTAAACACACAAGCTAGCGAAACAAGTAAGCACGCGCGTCCCACAAGGCTGCAAGCACCCCCCCACAAGCCCGCCCCCACCACGCTCATCAACCCGTGCGGCAAACAAACAACTGTCGCTTCTGACGACAGCGATACATTGTTTTATCTTTAATTAAGGGTGCTAAAAAAATGACTTAATTACACTAACTAATCGCTTAATAAACCAGGCTTACTCAAGTGTGTTGTTTTTGCTGGCAACATCGCTACTGCACTTCTGGCGGCACTTTGTCTCAGACCAAAATTGATGGGGCGACATTTATCTAAATTCTGACTGTTTTTCGAGAGGAAAATAGTGTACTGCTATGCACGGTTTGAATTGATGTATAAAATGTTGATCTAAAAATAGATTTGATCTGAATACCCACATCCGAATGGTATATTCCTTTTTTCAATCCAAACAAGCGTCGTGTCAACAATTGAATCGGAATTGCGAGGCTCCATATTGACGTAAGAACGTCGTGATGTCATCGTTTATATCATCGTCAGAAATTGATTTATATATATATTTTTTACAATGTATTACTTTAACTCATTGACTGCCATTGACGGCTAAAGACGTCAAAGGTCCTTTTTTTTAATTTTTTCTTTTTTTTTAACTCGGCTGGTAGTGAATGAGAAAATAAATGTATATTTTAATACCTCACATAAAAGAATTGGCCTGATTATCTGTTTTCGTGTACCTCATTATTGTTTTGTCACTGTGACTCAGACGGCCGAGCTCCACCAAACTGGTTCCTGTTCAGTTCATCTTTCCATCACCCCCTCCTGTGCTTTTTGAATCATGTCGGCCCTCCTGCACAGCTGCTGCTCTCGTCCGCTAAGTCTCTCCGCTTGGTTGCTGTCGCTCGTTCTCGCCGCTCCTCAGGACGATTGAGTCGCGTTGGTCCGTCACATGCTTCTGCTCGGTGCCGGCAAGGCGGTGCAAATTGAATTCTGGGAATTCTGTGCCAAAGTCTAAGCGAGGCATCCGCAAACTCTGACCTGACGCTGATGTGTTAATGTGAGCGCATATTTGCTCATGCCTCATTAGGAGTTTTAACACTGGCGGATTTCTCATTATCGGGTAGAAGCAAAGGTCACGGACGTCTCCCAGTTGAATTAGGTCTTGGCAGTAGAAAATTAAAACCAGAAATGTTTAATGAATTAAAGCAACATTGAGCGGTGATACTGAAGCGTGATACAAATTAAAAACACTTCAAAGGGATTAGGGAAGCCCGAGTGGGCAAAAGGTAATCATTGGGTAATATCTCAAGACCGTGTTGCGGTTTTGTGAGATTTAAGTTGCTGTATTTAGTATCTAAAAAATAAAAAAATAATTTAAAAAATAGCAATAAATCCAAGCTGTTCATGGCAGATGGGGGCGGAGCTCTGGCTCAAATAGTGAAAATATAATAAATATAATTATTTGCACAAATTTTACATTCAAATTTCCTTACGTGTGAGCTAGTTGCTAGACATCAATGTGCCACAGGATGGCGCAAAGGAACACTTCATTGCTTTAACATGAGCACAAAACCGAAAATAGTCGGATAAAATCACCGTACATTTTGCTATATTGCGAGAAACAAATCGTAATATAATGAGGAAAAGTTGTAATTTCTATCAGTCTTTATATTCCAAGAATATGACAGAAATGACCAAAAATTAGTATATAATTTCACGAGAAGTCATTTTTTTTTAGCAAATGTATTAACAGGATCAAGTCACAATTATGAAAAAAATGCTTTAATTTAATTTGTTCTAAGAAAAAGCTTTCATTTTTTTTCCAAGAATCCATTTCTTTGTTAGTTAGGTTAATTTTTATCAACGAGTCAGTCCTGAAAAGAAAAAAAAAATACGAAAATGAAATGGAATGACATGAATATTTTTTTTTATTATAAGAAAGTTGCAATTTCCTCATTTTACCCAAATAGAGAAATAGTATTCCGATCGGTGTAAATGTTCGTAATTTTGCCAAATAATGAAGCTGTTGCGCTTGCTGTTTAGTTACACCTCAGTCAACATTTGGCAAAAAAAAAATGTTTTATATTTAATGCCGTTGTCCGATCAATACGATCTATGGCCCGTCTGAAGCGCGAGAGACCAACATCAAATTGCCCACGCTCAGATTTTCCAAACTAACACACAACATCTCCCACTGAAAATAAACAAACAAATCTATCGTGAGGTCCACGCTCACAAACGGCATCGACAATTGAAGCCCTATCGGGCCAGGTAAAAAAAACAAAAAAAAACGTTGTCATGGTAACTAGTCACGGCGCGTTGCGCAACACCTGATATGTGTTGGTTTCCGAAACGCCGTGATTAAATTAATGGAGCGCTCACCGCGCGAGGCGTGTCGAAATGAAAGCGCACAAGCGCGATGGCTTTGTATTGAGCACTTGGACGAGCTTTTTATCGACTGGCCGTGTCTGCACAAAAAAAGTAAGGCGCCACTCCTCTCATTCCCGCCCGATTTGTACAAAACAAGCGAGAGGAGAAAGTGAAGAACGTGGCTCGACTGTCACTTGGCATGTCCCGACTTGACTCGTCTGTCTGTTTGTGTGAGAACCAAAACATTTCCAGCTCGGCGTTTTCAGTCCAAACTTGTCCACCCCCACACACACACACACACACACACACACAAACGTGCGCACGCACACGCACACACAAATACGCTGCTGAGGTGGATTTTGGATTCGCCTCAAAACACCTTCAGCCTTTGCAACAGTGATTCCCAAACAAGTGTGCCGTGAGAGCTCAACAAGGCGTGCCGTAGGAACTATCCAATTTCATTTCATCGGGCTGAAAATTATTTATTTTTTGGGGTCTCATTGCTGGGCAGAACAAAGAGAATTATACTTTGTGTATTTAAAACAACGACGTAACTTTGCGTTGAAGTCGGGTAGCTTAATGCTAATACTGAATGGGAAATATCCGAGATAGGCTAACGAATGTGGCGGTGTTAAATAAAAACATCTGCCTTTTAATGATCATTTTAAAACTTGTGACGCTGCAACAAGAATCGCCTATCAGCAGGTGTGATCGAAGCGTGTGTCGGTCATTGCACTCGCGGCTGTCTCGCGATTGTCTTTCGGGTTATCAACAAAGTTAAAAAGAAGGAATTGAAAGTGTTGAAACAAATCAACATCACAAAGTACTTTGAAGCCACTATCATGTCAAAGCTAGAAGGTAAGCAGAGCTGCAGTGGTAGCACAGTGATATTTGCATCGCCTTGTGGGTGTTGGGTGAAGTGGTCGACGAAGAGGTTGGCGTCTTCTGCATGCGCCACATGCACTGATCTGCTATATAGAGAGAGATTTATTTCTTCATTTTTTTTTTTTTTTTTTTTCCTGACGGGAATGTTTGACACCCAGAATGCAAATGATAGACCCCCATCATTCCCGGCCTAATGTCTCCCGTCCAGCAATTTTTTTTGTTGCTGGAATTGCGGCACTTTTGAATTCAATGATGCTTTGATGGCTTGTTTATACAACAGCGTGTTGTCTTCTAACGTCATCATTTTGGAGAGAACCAACAGAAACGGTCCCGTCTAAATGCCGGAAACGCTCATTCACATTCAAATTGGCACTAGACTGTCATTGAGTGTGCGCTCATCGGGATAACGAGCTTTGCGGTGATCGCTATATTGTCGCTTTTTTTTTTTTTTTTTTTTTTTTTTTTCCTCGCAGTCCTGTGTGAATGATTGACATCGTGAGAATCATGAGTCACGATGCCCCTCCCTCCTCCTCCTCAGGCCAGTTAGTGGTTGGTTCCTGTCGTTTTCTTTCGGTGAACCGGTGCGCGACCTGTTGACAGACAAGCAAACAACTTCCTCGTTCAACCTTGGCAGACGTTCTCGTTTTAACTTGAACTGTGTGAGTTATAGATCGTATCCTCTGCCAAAGATTGTCACAAACACTAAGTTATATGAATTTATGGTTTTTATTTATTTATTTTTTATTTTTTATGGAGGGGAGTCATAATGGAAAATGTGCTTTTGGCCTCCAGCTGGTCGCGATGTTTTCTTTCACCTTGTAGCGAATGCGACTGCCGCTGATGAAGCCAGTCTAGGTCTGGCAGCCCGAGCCTCGGTCATCAGTCACCATTTGTTCCCCCCACCATGTGCCCCCCCCCCTAGCCTGCCAGGCTGACATTGAGGAGCCGTGAGTGGAACTGCGAGTCCTCATTGATTGCAGTTTTGTGGCGTTTCGCTCCGGCAAACTCCCACTCTTATTGCCTTCATTTCTCCACTGCTCGACTCATAGATCTCCGCCACTAAGACCTTGTGAATTTGTGCAATTATTAAGCGGCTTGTGTGCTCAGAGGGGGCCTGTGCTTTTTTTTTTTTTGTGTGTGTGTAAGCAGCAAGGCTGTCTTAATGTCTCACAAATCATTCCAGGAAATGTTCCCCTTAGCGTGCTTTCTTCCACCTTGCATCACCACCTTCTCCGCTTTATTTCTCCTTTGAGGTGAACTGCTTCCTTTCATTGTCTTGCTCCTCGGTCACGATGCCGCTTAAGAACTCGTGATTCCGCTCTCGTCCAACATCCCGCCCACCCTCCTCACAACTCCGAGCCGTGCCACATACCACTGCGGTGACTTACGCTTCCTTGTATAGAAGAATTGGTGTGACACGCTCATGTAGAATTTGATGACCAATGCTGACCAATGTTGGCTCACTCAGCTTTGCTTTTCTGTCGTACAGGGGTGTCAAACTCAAATACAGTGGGCAGAACCATAAAACTTGAACAAAGCCGCGGGCCGGCATTTAATTATTTTATTATTTTTTGAATTGAAATTTCTTATTATAAGTGGTTTTATTAATGCAATACAATGTTTAGTTTTTGAAATTACTATTATCATTGTTGCCCAGTTGGCATCCATTGCAGCCTGGTCATCCTGGAAGGGGGATTCCCCCATCTGTGGTCCCTTCTCAAGGTTTCTCACTTTTCCCCTAATGAGGTTTTGTGAGTTTTTCCTTGCCCTCCTGGGGGTTAAGATCGGGGATGTCGATTGTGGCTATGTAAAGCCCTTTGAGACCGTCTGTGATTAAGGGCTATACAAATAAAATTGACTTGACTTGACAATCATGTTGAATGTTACTATTATTAAGAATGTAAAATGGCATAGTAGTCATTTGGTCGCCTTGCGGGCCAAATTTAGCCCGCGGGCCAGAGTTTGACACCTATGCTGTAGTAGGAATGAGAAAAGGATCTCAATGGCAAGACTGAATCCGTTATTTTAGTTGGCTGTAATATTGGTGGACCCGCTTGGACATTTTTTTGTCTGCACTAGCTTGAGCGCTAACGTTACTGCTAATGCTAATGCTAATTTTCATAGTTTTGTAAAGAGCCTTGACTCACTCTTCCTTGAAGATGTAAAAATTGAATCCATGACTGCGACAGATAAATGAACTTTTCCAATGCAGATTTAGTTCACTTTTGTTCTTTGCCCATCTCACTAGTAGCATTAGTGCTAAAGTTAATATTCAGAGTTGTGAACAGAACTTTATTCGCGCATAAACTTATAGTTACACCTCTTTGCCTTCAAAGTTTGACTACATTAGGTGAATTTAAGTATTCGAAAACAGATTTAATTGACTGGATTTTTTTTTAGAAGCTCAGCAATTTGCGTCGTTCATATTCCGAGTTGTTAGCGCTAGCATAAGTGCTAATGTGAATATTCTCAGACATTATCCAGTTGTAGACATGGGCCATTGTTTATTCCAAGGCTTTGCGAATGTACTATTTGACGAATTTGGTCGTGTCAGACCAAGCAAAGGTTAAACTCAAATATTCCTGAATACTGATTTAAAGAACACATGATCCATTAATAATTCAACAGACACAGCAGGCAAACTTGCATGGCCACTTCAAAATGCCCTTGTTGGTGGACTCACACTTTCCTCATTTTGTCTGTGAGTCACACAAAAATAAATAAATAAATAATACACTAAATGACCTCGAGCCATGGGTTGCCCTCCCCTCCTCGTCCTCTAAAAGAGCTGCGAGGAATGGAGGAGTAATTCATACTTCCTTCCCTCCAGCACGTTTTTGTGCACACGCCAAGCAGCTACTGCGCGTCGAAAGGAAGTCCAAAACCAAGATTTTAGCACTCCTGATGTCCTCTGTGGCCATTAGTCAACTTGAGCAGAGGACGTGACGTTGACGCCGGCCTCTATTGGCAGCGTGAGCTCATGCGAACAATCAGGATTGTTGATTTTAAGCACTTCAAAGTCAGCCACGGTGCGAATATTGGATGTCTCTGAAAAATGTATCGTGTTGTCGTGGGTGTGTGAAGAGTGATTTTGACCTGCTCAGAAAACAGTCGAAGCCCTGTTTGAACTTCATCATCCTAAATCTTTTTGGACGTGTTCTGTGATTGTGACGTTAAACAGAAAAGCAACTGGTCATGTTGAGTCTTTCATCGAGTAAGAGTTTGTCAATGCAACAAGATTTGAACTAGATTCTTCCTTTTCTTCTACTCTTGCATTTTCTTCTTTGTATTTAAGTGCTGCCTCTCACAGGTCATTTTTGGTACTACAACATGAATGTGGCGGGCTGTAAACTCATGTACAGTGCTGGGTGGGCACTTGACCCTTTTTTGCCGGTCAGTCCCCCGACTCCAGCCGAGACCTGGGTACACCCCGGCCTTTTTCATAAAAATTGTTGGCCCCGTTTATTTGTATTCTATACTCATGCCCGCTCCAATCCTAGATGGAGTAACTGTCGAACAGAACAGCACACCGTTTATTGTGAAACCGTGTGGACCACTTTAAACACAAAAAATACTTTAACCTGATTTCACGCACGAGGGACGATTAATGGGCCGAACTAATATCCACTTCCGGTCTTGCTTAGTCTCATCTTTTTTTTTTTTTTTAATTTGTCCGCCGGGACGGACTGCCCAGCTCTGCTTGTGTAGTATTATTATTATTATTATTATTATTACAATTCATACTAGTAGGCAGACATGTTGATTTATAAAAAAAATTTTTTTAATTTATTTATTTTTTTTAAAGATATTTGTGGGATCTCGTGTAAAAAAAAAAAAAAAAATAAAATAAAATAAAAAAAAAAAAATCAGTACACTTGCACCCCACTGCGACATGGAAATGTTTGGAGCCCAAGCAATGAAAGGAAACCAAAACAGGCCACGAAGAGACAATTTGCCTTTCATTTTCATTCATGTTGTTGGTTTTGATAAAGAAAATGGAAACTGGGGCCCGTGCGTTGGAGTGGGGCCAGTTTACTTCCAAAAACACTGCCAAGGTGCCCTTAGCTAAGCGCTGAACTTCCAAGTTGATATTGGGCGCTCAACATTCAGCCCAAATTTGTATTAATAGCAGATGATGATGTTTTTTTTTTTTTGTCTTGGAATGGCTGACATGAAATTTGTGTTATTGGATAGATTACTTGTTTAAATGTGCTACAGATGTGCCTAGATAAAGAAAGCACTGTGACTCACCCCCCCCACCCCCCTAAACACGTACCTTTTACCTCCCTTGTTTTTTGAGCGCATACCTCGCATACCGCTCAGTAGATGATAAACGAAAAGTTTGCGACGAGCGCCCGTGCAAGCTTTCCTTGTTTCACCAAAACCTTCTCTCCAACCTCCATTCATTCTTTTTGACAACTTGATTCCGAGAACGATCCTTCAAAGCATTTGTGGTTGCGAACCAGCAGAAACTCGGAGGCTGTCGGCGCAGCCTTCAGTAGCTTTTTACTTAATAGGCCTCTTCACAAATGAGACGCTACATGAAAAGCTGCTTTCACACTTTTATGTCAGTTTGAGTCATTGTAAAAATTAGTACCATTAAATTTCTCAAAAAGTAAAGGCATCCTTTATTTTTTTTAATTTGATGTCTAGTAAGTGAGCGAACACAAGAGGGAAAGTTGCAAATTAAATGTGATTCATTGAAAATGGCTTTCCGTATCGAGGAAGCTTTGAATCCAACGCGGTGCCTTCGCTTTAGCACTCTGTAGTTCAGTTCAATCCGATTTATGGTTTGTTTTTCCCCCTTCTGGTTCCGTCGAAGCAACCTTGAAAAGAGGTTTGACCTCTGGTGACGCAAGACTCCGCCCTTTGCTTCACTTTACTCTCTTTCCATTCCAGCCCTTTGCCCGTTTTTAGACCATTTTTGAACATTTAATTTAGCTTTGTTGTATGTATTAAGACACTGGACTCACACTGTCGAGCAACGGTGTCAAACCCAAGGCCCGGGGGCCCAGATCTGGTCCCCGAACTCTTTTTATGCGGCCCGCGAAGGGCAAATCGTGTTCGTCAACTTTCTTCACTTTTAACATTGAGATATGAGATATTGCCATTTATATGTTGCCAATCCTCCCATTTTAAAAATAAATTGTTGAACAAACAATTACTGGCTGCTCCTGGTCCGGGCCCTTCTGTCACATTTTAGAACCCATTGTGGCCCGCCAATCAAAAAGTTTGCCCACCCCTGTGCTATGGCTTGTAGTTTATCTAGATAAATTGATGACCAAAAAAAAAAAAAAAAAAAACGGTTCCATGTTTGCTTAGTACTGAAACGCACACGCCATATTGTACATCTGAGCGGTAACTCAAAGTGCCACCTGAGCTCCTCAGTCCCTCTTAAGGGAATGATGTTGAAAACGGCAATTAGTGGATGCTTTATGAACCAAACAAATCTACTCCCGTTTGGATCTCCTGTTGAACTGATCACTGGTTGCAAGTTCGCTGCCACTCCACAAGACAGCTGCCCGTGCTTTTGCCACTCGGAGCAAATCCTCAATGATGCAAAAGGCTCATCCAACCCTCATTTTATTTTTTTTTTGTGGGAGTTTCCAGCAGCTGCTCACATGTGCATTCATTAGAGCAGCGCCAAGACAAAACGTCAGAGCACAGCGTTACTTTTCTCCCAGCGCTGCTAACCACAGCTGTTCAGCAACACTTGACTCGGCCGACAAAACATGGTCTCGGATGGCCGCCGACACTTTTGTTGCTGCTCGCCAAAACATTTGTCTGACAATTTTTTTTTTTCTCCTCTCCCCCCCTTTACTCCGTGTTTGTGATGTCGTCCTCTCACTCATCTGTGCTCGGATACTTTGAGGGCAAAAAAAACCCAAAACATAGCCGTTGGCCACGTTTGCTGATGACGAGTGACACCTGATCAGTGGCGACTCTGCGCTTTTTACGACAGCATATTGAAGCCCCCCCCCCCCTTTCAATGTACAAGAATTCCACTTTGACTGTTTTGGTCCGTGTTTGCTAAACGTAACACTCGATGACTGTGAAATAAAACAAGCAGGTCAACCACAGCACTTGAATACAAATTGTGTTTTATCTAACCCAATCTGACCTGTTGGCACTGTCTGTTTATTGCTTTGAAGAAAAACTCCAAACTGCGCCATGCTGCTGAGTCACCCTCAAAAGTTCCTCCGAACAAGCTGTCATTTCATTTTAGACCTAAACGCTAAAATACTCATCTCTATAAATTCCTGCAAAACAGTTTAAAGAATTAGCATAAGAATCATGTGGCCAAGGCCTTCACATAAATCACCAATCGGTTTCCGTGCCTTCACCCTCCACGCCTCCCACTCCTCGTCCTGCGGCCGCTACAGCTGCGCGTCAGCTGTCGGCCGGCTCGGTCGACTCGAGGAGTTGAAGTTGAAGTCGCCGAGGCTCCGGCCGGGGGAGAATAGGCTGGCCTCTCTTGCGCTCCCAGCTGTCGTTCCCACTTCAGACTTGCACTTATCGTCTTCCCTCCCTCCCCTCGCGACACCGCTGGACTCCTTCGTCGCGCACGTTTCACGAGGAAAATATGCGAGCTGTCAGCTGTCATGTCACGTTGGCAATGTCGCGTTGTTATTGTCTGACAAAAAGTCTAAAGTGAGATGAAATAAAATTTTGGGATGGTTTTATGTCGTGATGGACCGATTATTGGCTGCTCCGATTATTTTGGGCATTTTGCAACATCAGCGTTTCTTTTTTTTTTGTTTTTTTTTAAACTTTCAAGGCCGATAATTAAAAGCTGGTTTATTTTGGCTCGCTACAGTACACGTCTCATTCTCTTTGCTGTGCTTGTGACCTCGCCTGCAGAAACAGATTGGCCCGCCCACAGGACCACCTGTTTGGTTCCTTGTGCAGCCAATCAGCTCTAAGCTGCCTGTTTGCTTTTTCACCCACGAGCAGAAGAAAAGTAAGGCAACAGACTTTGCCGGAATTTGTATAAATGTCAGTCTCGTACTCACGACAAATAGAAATGAGTTAATAAACACGCGCTTAAAGGCATTTTATACGAAGTCAAGTTTTGGAGTTTTTATTTTTTTTAAATTTGACGCCATTTTTACCCCCTTTTTCCAACCAATGAATATTGGTTATCGGCCTCCATGACTTCTAATAATCGGTATCTCCTCTGAAAAAGCATATCGGTCTATCACTAGTTTTATGCTTCCAACGACTCTTGTTAAAGTCACAGAATTTCGAGGTTTAGCTGGTCCATTCTTTTTTTACCTTTTTTTTTTTTTTTTTTTTAATCTCTCCAATTTTCTTCGTCGTGTGTATATATATAGCTGGATCAACCCGCCCAATTAAGTGAAAGCCAGTTTCAAATCAGCAATTTGGAGAAACACCGGGCCGCTCAAGCCCTGAGGAGAAAAGAGCCGACAGATTAATGTCGTGTTAATTGTCGCTTCCTCGATAAGCGCTGGAACTCTTCTCGAAAGGCGACAAAGCATCATTGTCACCCAGCAGGCCGCTGCCAAGCCCCGACGAACAAATTAGCGCCTCAAAGTGGCTTTTGGCACATTGGGATTTGTGCTCGCTCTTTGTTTCGACTTTTTGGGCTCAAAGAAACTGATGTCGTACAAAGAGAATTATCAAAAGACCGTGAAACATAATTTGATCCTGGATGAAAAACGAACTCTTATTTTAACATTTGATTCAGTCGTAAAAATGTCAAATTTTGCGCTTATACAGGGTGGGACAAAAGTATGGCTAGAGTACACTTTGCATTTTATTTTTTGTTTTATTACACTTTAATACACTATTTATTACAATGACATTTATTGAGCACAGTTAGGGTGTTAGGTTTCATGGATTTGGGTTTGGATGTCAGGTCTTTAGCCAGGGTTCGGGTTTCTGTGGTGGCATCATTATAAATGCTGCCAAAGAAAAAGCAATGCACCCTTGTGGAGCGACTCCTTGTTCCCTGATTTGGGTCCAAAAGTTTCTGATGTTTCCTCCTTATTTTTTTTTTCCAGGAATGCCTGTGGTCAGCGGTGCGTCTGCGGACAGGTAACCGGCTAGGCGTGCTGCTGCAGTCATGGCGGGGCCAGCCGGGCGGCTGACTCCTCCCTCTGTGGTCACCGCCCTGGTTGTGGTGGTGATGGTGGTGCAAGTGTCTTCCGCGGAAGAGCACGAGTGGCAATTCGACGCAGGTACGGCACCTTTAAAACACACTAGGCACTGTTTTTTGAAATGGGGGGGGGGGGACCTTTAACGGATTAACTGCGGTGCCCATTTGATCGCTGTTGCTAACCAAAACAGCAGCATCAATTGAACAAGTTATCGGAGGACTTGGCGTGATCCTTGTGTAGCATTAAAGCTAATCTTGCATTTTGTCAAGATGGCGTCTTTGACAACGATTCCAGTCGACGCCAACATGCGATCACTCCTCAACTAACAGATACCCTTCTTCATTCGCTCACCATTCGTGAGAATATGATTTTGTTTTTTGTCCTGTCCGTCCCTACTCTTCTCGTTAGTTTGTCCTGTTGTTCAATTAACCAACAAAAGCAGCTAGCAAGGCGACGTGATCTTAACACATCTGCGTGGGTCAGATAGTATCAAATGAGCTCGTTTTGGATTAGCATAGCGGTTAGCTTGATTAGCTAGTCTTAAATTATTCATACCAGCGGAACCACGGGACTTGTGAGGTGAAGAGATGACTCCTATCGTGACGAGTGTCTTGCTTTACAACTTCCATTCAACCGCTCGTGCTACTTATGTGCTTTAATTTTTGCCATTCTGGCTACGATGCTATGCTAGGCTATCCAGCACAAAATGAAGGCCAAACGGTTTGTTAAAGAGAAGCCTATGGGGGACTTTGACTAATTACAACAAATAGGATAGTAGTTAGTTACGTTTTTATTTATTTAGTTTTTATTGTTGCTGCGCTAATCTGTTGAAGCTAGTCCTTGGCGCCAAGCTAAGATTAGCTAGCGCTGCACCTACTTTTACTCAACTGAGATCAAGTTATACAGTAGTTACCTCAAAGAAATCATTAGTCATTCAACCCCTCGTACCTCCATACTTCCTCCCTTCCAATATTCTCCTCACATCGTCAAATCAGTGAGTCTCACTCCCGTTGCGTTATCAAGCGGCTCTGCGGCGTGTTCTCTTCTTGTCTGCCAGCCAGTCGAGTGTGACCGGAGAGTGAAATTGTTCCCTCCCCTCGCTCCCCAAGACTGCTAATACACATTATGAAGTGTCAGTCAAACTATACAAGAGTTTCGGGGCAACCAGGTGTAACAGTTTAATATCTGACTGCGGCGGCAAACGCGAGCTGCGACTTAAACAGCACTTTTCTTGCAAATCGCAACGATGGTTTCACCAAATGTCATTACACGGCTTGTTTGTTCCGAGCGCTTTTGGATTTACAACTGGAAAGTATACAACGTATGTAGTATGAGGACACACGGCCACGACAGGAAAATGGAATTTAGAGTCACTCACACACAAAACAACCAAAAACTGTTAAATGGCTGAAATTTATGTGCGGGATCCGTCATCGATAAAACACCCTTGAAAGATTTGAGAAATCCTTGTGGGTACCGGGGCCTTAAACTTACTGAGGCGATTTTTATGGGTCACACCCATGACTTTTGTGAAACACTTTTTGCCCCAGAATGACTTTTTGAGTGAGTTAAAGCGCTCCAAATATTGATTTAATTTGACCTAATAACAACAATGGTAAAAAGAAGTTGAAGTTATAAAATGTGCCGAGGGAAGTTGAGACCGTTGCTTAGTGTCCGTGCGAGAAGGATGATTTAATGTCGTGGGCATATGTTTAATGGGTGTGTATGCGCGCATATGATCCACCCTACGGTCTTTTTAAACGTTTGCCACTCGGCTCCAAATTCCAACGGGGTGACTCGGTGCCAGAGCTCGCTCCCCCTGCTCCTCCTTCCTGTCCTGTCAGTGCCCTTCTCTACTTTATCGCCTCCACCCCTCGGAGCAGACAGCCCCCTCGTCTTTTTAATCCCGCTCCATCTGGATCGTTTGATAATGTCTGCCGCCGGAACCGAGTCGAAGCTGGCACCCGAGAGCGCTCGCTTGTCTTTCTACCGCTGGCGCCGTGGTTTCTGTCGCTCCTTTTGTTCCCTGTGTCGCAAATCCTTCTCGGTAACAGGAGCCGCGCCGGGTCGCGCAAAAGGTGGAATGTGAAGGGTGTCGTCTCGGATGGGACACGTCACCTATAATCCAGTGAGCTTGAGGTGTGCTGCGGGGGATTCAGAATTTACTGCAAATATATGTATCCATATCAGCAAGTTATCGTGAACAATTAAGTGTTCAAATAAATGGAAATGGCATTAATCCAGGTGTGGGCAAACTACGGCCCGGGGGCCACATGCGGCCCGTTAAACGTTTTAATCCGGCCCGCCGAATTTGGGAAAAAAAATGTAATGAATAACCCTGTTTAAATTTTCTAAATACTGTGGTTTTTCAAAGACCCATTGTGACCCATCAATCCAAAGGTTTGCCCACCCCTGCATTAATCAGCACTAATATAAGGCGTTCTACGCAGAGGATAAAGAATATCAGTAGCTCATATTAAAAACTCGTGAGTCGGGTTAGTCGCATCTCAAGGCACAAGTTTACGTGCTCAGTTAGCATCTGAAGCAGGGATGTACAAAGTTTTTCTTCAAAGTTGTCTTTTATTAAACGCACTAAAACCAGCCCATCAAGCAATTTCTTATTGATTTCATATATAATATAAATTATATATAATAAAAAATAAATTGAAATAAATTGATTAAAAAATAGATTTTTGGGGGTGGTCCTTGTCCTCATGTCCCACTATAATCGAGGAATCATAGTCACATTTTTTTTTTTTTTTTTTTTTTTAAAAAGTGGAGAAAAACATTTTTGCCCCTGGATTGTCTTTATTCTTCGAGCATTATGAGAAGACGTTTTATTATGGAAATAGTTTTGAGAAAAGCACCCCGTGGGTGGCGCATTCCCATGCGCCCCCCCCAATACACACACATTATCGACTTCTCAGACTGCGCCGCCCTTAAAAGTAAATCGATACCATTGCGAGCTGTGTCAAGTGTTATTTTTAGCATACGCTGCGGACTGTGAAAAATCTTCATAGAATTTGGACATACAAGTTTGCATTTTTTTTAAGACTGGTGTTGTTTTGGTTCAAAGGCAATATTGCGTTGGTGACCCCATGTGACGAGTCAACAAGACAGAGCACGCGCCAACAAATACTGCAGGTGTGGTTGTAAGTTGCCGAGGTTTTACATCATCAATGGCAGGAATAAGTGATGCAATTTGCGCATGTTTAACGGGAATATGTTTTTTTTTTTCCCCTTCAATGCGACCAGAATGGGGCAAGTTACAAGCAAATTTATGGCAAGGTTTAGAAGAAGGCAACACGCCGTGACCAATGATGCCGACTGATGCTCCACTTAAGCTCTTCGCTGATACCAATGTGGCTCATGGCTCGTCTCTCTCCCTTTTCTTTGTCTTTTTTTTCTTCTTTTCTTTTTATCTCCGTCGCCTTCCTGTCTGCGTCTGTAGCCGCTCAGTGTCGTTACGCCCTGGGGATGGAGGATGGCAGCATCCTAGACTCTGACATCACCGCCTCCAGCGCCTGGTCCGACTCCACCGAGGCCAAACATGCGAGGTCAGTGAGTTGAGCCACTCAATTATTCATGTTGGCTGCTTTTTTCTGTACAGCGTGGGCCAAAAGATTTTAAACGGACGGATTTGTTTCCACGTATTTGTGAATAATGTAAATTGATTTATTTGAGTCATAAATGGTTGAATTCGGCAATGGATGGGTCCTGAAGGAAAGGAGAAAAGTCGTTTTGAGCTAAACCAAGGCAGAATTCAAAATGAGGGAAAAGAGGAAGGAAGGAAGGGTAAACCTGGGCGAGAAAGAAGGAAAAAAAAGAAATAGATCTCATGTGGGAGGAAGATAGAAAAGCAGATTTGAGGAATAGAAGGGAGAATGTAAGGATGCGTGGATTAAAAAAAAAAAAAAAAAAAAGAAGGGAGAAATGAAGACATAGTTGCCAGGGAAAAGTCTGAATAATAATAATAATAATAATATGGTTAATATGGTTCAGTGACTGAAATAAAAAATCTGAATTACAAAAAATATTTATTGATAGATTTATTTGCTTATTTATATATATATATATATATATATATATATATATATATATATATAATTTTTAAAAAATTATATATATATAATTTTAAAAAAATTATATATATATAATTTTAAAAAAATTATATATATATATATATTTTTTAATTATATATATATATATATATATATATGTATATATATATATATGTATATATATATATATATATTTTTTTTAAATTATATATATATATATATATATATATATATATATATATAAAAAGATTTTATATATATATATATATATATATATATATATATATATATATATATATATATATATATATATATATATATAAAATCTTTTTATTTTTTTTACCTCATATTGACTTTTCCACCCACCAGCACATTTCAGATGGCAACATGCAACCTTGGCTGTTTATTTCTGCTTAATGATGCGTCAAGTGTTTCAATTCGATCATTGGCAAGTCTGCTCCGCTTCTCCGAATGTTTTTATTGCAATGAAACAAGATCATGTTTGCCCCCCCCCCCCTCCCCATCCTAAAGCAATTTGTCCACCGCTTATTGTGACAGAATATGACGGAGTGTGTGTTTGCAATGTCATTAGCTACTTATCTGTCTGGCAGGGGAGGCGGTGAGAGCAGGTTAGGCCCTGCAAGGCGCTTTAATAACCACGCGTAGGAGCGATGCAGCGAGTGTGTGTGTGGGCGAGAACGCATTTGGCAGAGAGTCCAACCATGTGGAAATGATTATTAGCCGCGGCGCTCTAAAGGAGACGTGGGTTGGGGGGGGATCTCCGAGATGGACGGAGCGGCGGACGGACGGCAAAGCAAACAAGCGAGGAGGGATGGCCCGTTTAAAAGCACGCGAGGAATCATTTGAAAAGGAGATTGGAGGTCGTCGGAGGGGCTGATTAATGTGGATATGATTGCAGCAATGGCGCTCCATGAAAGTGTGTGCGTGCGTGTTGGACTTTAATAATGGGAGGCAATTGGGCTTGGACAAAATAAAACGTGTGTTCCTGACACTCCCGTTGCGATATTGAGAAACCATAAGAAAAAAATGTTTTACAGTGAGTTTTAGTTTGGCCACACTGTCGACACATTTTGATTCGGAAAACAGAATTTTTAAACACACGGCAAGCTGCTGTCAACGTACAAACATAAATTCAGGATCGGAACACAGAACTGCTGATGTGCAAACCGCTGTCAGTTTTGGATTGCCACTGTCGAAAAGTCTTGAGTTTTTTTTCCAGATAAAATGAGATTCAATTTATTATTGTTTTGTTGTTTTATTGATTTGTTTTTTTTTCCTTGTTTTGGATGTTAAGTGAGCAGATGCAAGATTTTTAACGGGAATGTGCCATTATCTTAGATATGTCGCAGGCAGAGTTCACAAAATTAGCACTGTACTAGTGAAATGAAATAAGAAAAATAATAAAAAAAGATTTAAGTGATAGAAATAAATTAAAAAAAACTACATCACTATCAACAATATCCTTTATATGTTGCTGGCTATTAATAAAAAAAATTAATAAATAATAATAAAAAAATATAAAATATAATTTTTAAAAAATTCACAAAATTTGTACAATTCCACAATTTTGTCTTGTCACGGTTAGGTTTTACTACATGTATTGTTTTAAACTATCAATGTTTTTATTGATGTTATTTTTTTATTTTTCATTTTAGTGTTTTTTTTTCCATTTTTAATATTACCATTCTTTTTTACCATTTTCCCTTCTTTCAGATATTTAAAAAAAAAAAAAAAAAAAGTGTCCATATTTGGCGACTCGCGTTTTTTTTTCTTGACAGCGACATGTTTGGATTATCAGCTTGTTTTATTGTCTCCTTTTTATCACACTGTATTTCTTCAGTGATGATGCATTGATTATTATGACTTTATCGCGATATCTTGACATTATCTTTATCTTCTGCGATTGCCACCCCTGGAAACAAAAACTGTGGAACGCTTGAACGCAATGTTGACGCCCAGCCCTGCTCATCTTTCCATCGGGGCCCTCTAATGTGTGTGAAATCATCCGGCTGTTTCCTGCTGCATGAGCTCACCCTCTAAAGGGAGCTGCAAGCACCGTCTGCGTGACGCCATCCATGTCATGAATTTGCTTTTTGATGGTCTGAGCAACGCGCCGGGCGTCCTCGGAGGAAAAGTCGCGTCGTAAGTTCTCGTGCGTGCGGTGGTCCAAGGAGGGGCCGGTCAAACGCAGAGTGCCGCTCACCTCATTTCTTCTCCAGATTTTTTTTACATTTTCCCAGCATGAGTGTGTTTGCAGAAAACATTGCGGCTTTATATGTGGGCGTCCACTCGCTGCGGAATCCATTACGGCCCGCTTTGTTTTCTCGCAAACTCTCGGCTTCACCTGCGCGTGCCGCGAGCACTGTCGTGGGAACAATCGAGATTCCACCGCTGGTGTAAATGACACGTGTGTCCATCTTCAGGTTGAGCACCGGAGAAGGGGACGGAGCTTGGTGCCCCGCGGGTGCCGTCTTCCCCGATGGATCGGAATACCTTCAGGTCAGCGCCACGCCTCCGGCTGACTTTGATTTACAATCGCACTCGCTTTACCTTCAAGGATGTACGGTCCAACTCGTGTAATCCAATGTGACCGCAACTTTCTGGGAAAGTACCCACGCGAACCTTTTGAAGCATGTACAGTGTTACGCCGCGTGAGACCGAAAGTCTATAAGCTTCTACTCTGGGTATTTAAAAGTCAACATATCTTGATTCGAATGCTCGGCTGCCTGCGGATTATCGCTCACGCCAAAACGACAAGAAGAGCCTACTAGAGCATCAGAACCTTATTTGGGTGTTACTCAGAATGTAACTAAGCAACAAAAGTAAAGTAAGAAAGACAATGGCCAAAAGCCTAAATAAACATTTGATCGTTTTTTGTTTTTTTTTATCAGAGCCACTTCAAAGGATGCAAGATGTCTGCTGACTCAAATTTATTTTTAGTGGCGCTCTCTAAAAGATTGAAGTTTTTTTAAGATGACTTGTATTGGTTATAGGATCTTTTTCCCTTTTTTCTTTTTTTTTTTTTTTTTTTTTCTTTTTTAAATTTCACAAAAACCTGTCATTTGAACAGGGGTGTGTAGACTTTTTATAACCATTAAATAGCAAGGATGGGCCAAGCTTTGTGGGCCTTGGTTGATTTTTTTATTTTTTTTTTTTTTATTTATTTTATTTATTTATTTTTTTTAATTTTTTTTACAGTTGAGCCAGGACATTTGTACATCTTGAAGGAAATTAAGCTGTGGATGCACAGGAGTAAAATAATCATCCATTCTCGTCTATTAGCAGAATTCCCAATTCGATATCCAGTCAATAATAATCAAGCGGACATACTTTTAAACGTCACGAGCGTTCCCACTCATTCAAGCTTGCCAAGAACCTGAGCCAGGCCGTCTGTTTTCCCTCCATCTTTAATCTCAGCTCAGCTACGCTTAACTCTTTCCTGGTTCTCCTGCAGGTGGACCTTCGCAAGCTGCACTTCCTGGCCCTGGTGGGCACGCAGGGTCGCCACGCCGACGGGCACGGCCAGGAGTTTGCCCGCAGTTATCGCCTGCGCTACTCTCGAGACGGCGTGAAATGGATCACCTGGAAGGACCGCTGGGGCCAGGAGGTAATTGAAGCGTGTTCGTTAAGTGTTCGTGTTGGCACGACTTGTTATTGATCTTTTTTTATTTGGGATTCCTCTCTTATGAGTTTTGGACGATAAGCCGTGCTGTGATGTAACAAAAGAGCCCAGTGGGGCTTTTTCCGCTCAGTACAATGACACACCTGCGCTGAGAGCAGCCGTTGTTCCCTCCCTGAGCAATATTTTCTTTCACGATCAGCTCTGGGCCGAGCGTGTGTGCGTTGCGATGGGAATTCGACCGGCGGCAACAACGTTTTCAGGAGCCCAGCGTTATTCTGAAGCTTGCCTCAGCAAACTCCCGAGACCGCCCGCCAGTGTCAATCTTTGCACAAATGCTGCAACTGCAAAATTTTGCCTCAGGCCTTGACTTGAAAATCAGTTGGCACGTTCAAGGCGTTTCGTTTGAGCTTTTCTACGATTAAGATCATAACACGGCTTGAATAGCAAGTCCCAGACTTGAGAGGGCACAAGGGGGGCGAAGACTGCGTGCGGAATGTTTTGTAGATCGCTGTAGAACAGGGGTGGGCAAACTTTTTGATTGGCAGGCCACAGTGGGTTCTGAAATTTGACAGAGGGGCCGGACCAGGAGCAGATGGATGGAGTGTTTTTTGTCACCTCACCTCATCGGAGAAAAAAAAAAAAAATTTAATTTGAAATGAAAGTGAACAAAAGTATTGCAACAATTTATGTCTTTGAAAAACCACAATTTAGAAAATAAAACATTATTCATTTGATTTTTTTTTTCAAGTTCAGCGGGCCGGATTAAAACGTTTAACGGGCCACATGTGGCCTCTGGGCCGTAGTTTTCCCACACCTATTATAGACTACAGAAGGTCGTGTGCATGTAATGTCATGTGCGTGTGAGCGAATATTGCTGCTTGTTCCTTCCCAGGTGGTGTCCGGAAACGAGAACACCTACGACGTCGTTCTGAAGGACCTGGGCCCGCCCATAGTGGCCCGCATGGTGCGCTTCTACCCGCTGGCCGACCGGGTCATGAGCGTCTGCCTCCGAGTGGAACTGTACGGCTGCGTGTGGACCGGTAAGTGGCTCTCACGTGACCTTGACTTTACAAATTCAATTTTTCATGGGCTGAGGTGGTGTGTGGTTATCATCAACCTCGTGGCCAGAGTACATTTAATTTGAAATGAAGGCGAACAAAAGCATTACATCAACATACATGTCTTTGAAAAAGCACAGTATTTAGAAAATAAAACATGAACAAGTTTTGTTCATTTAATTTTTTTTTTTCCCAAGTTCGGCGGGCCGGATTGAAACGTTTAACGGGCCGCATGTGGCCCCCAGGCCGCAGTTTGCCCACACCTGATTTAAGGGCTCAGGTACAAATGCACGGCCCGCCATCGACATAAATAAAAGACTTCCCACCAAAGGTTTAGAGCTGAAGAAAAGAAATCTACAGAGGATGGTGACGTGTGCGAATGTTTGGAGAGCACCCACACGAGCCAAAAATGTTGCATTTCAAGTAGATTGGAATATGTTCCGAATGGCCTAGCGTGATCTCGTGCTTTCTTGCGCGGAAGGTGTAAAATGATTTTGTCAATAAGAACGATTCCAAGTGTATGTTTTTTTTTTGGTTTTTTTTTGTTAGTTTTTTTCCTCTCCATGCATCGCTTTGCGAGATTGCATCAAATTTACAGGCAGGACGCCGTCTGCCAGCTTGAGTGTCTGCCCTCTGATGAATAGCGTTGCTCTCTGCGATTCCCCCCCCCCTCCGAGCACTCACTGTATTTATGAGCGCTCTCCCTCTCTGCAGTCACGACCGCCGCTCCCTCGTTCGTCACGCCGCCGCCTCTAGATCAGCGCTGCCCCCCCCCCCGCTCTTGTCTTTGGGGAGAACGTCTCATTAAAGTTTGCTCCCAAATGCAGTGTGAGCCGGGTCACTTCTGATTGTCTGGCGTTGGAGATTAGCCCATTTTACGCGCTTAATATGGCCGCTTTTTTTTTCTTTTTTTTTTTTTTTTTCCTCAATCAGCTCGGCCTGAGTGGGGTTTGTTTGGGGTCACTTCTGATCGTCTGGAGCTGGAAAGTTTATTTATAGTCGTAATATGGCCGCAATCAGCACAGAGTGGGTTTGTTTAACTCATTTACTACCATTGACGGCTAAAGACGTCAAAGATCCCTTTTTTTATTTTTATTTTTATTTATTTATTTATTTTTTTAACTCGGCTGGTATTGAATGAGTTAAGTATGTTGCTAAAATTGTTGAGTCACTTCGTATTTTCGTTACCTTCTCTTGTGAAAGTAACGAAGCATGCAGTCGGATGTTAAAAACTGAAATGTGGATTGTACAGCGAGGAGGCACATCCTTGATCAAAATCCTGCAATTTACTGAGTAGCTGCTTGGTGATTGGCTGAATTTGTCGGCTCGCTATTTGGGGGAAAGTCATACGCGGCAGAGAAAAGGACGGCGAGGAACCGGCCGATTCCGAAATGGCACAAAAATGCGTCATGAGAAATGTTTGTTTACAGTTCACAAATCTAAATCTAAATCTAAATAGAAAATTATAGAGTCGTTCATTTGTTTTAGGCCAGCGCAGCTTTAATTTTCGTAGGCTCTGCTTTTAGGGCAATTCTGCTTTTTTGATAGATTGTTTTTGTTTTCTGGAATTTAAAAAAAAAAAATAAAAAATTTTATTTATTTATTTTTTTTCTTAGTCAATTACGTGCGACTGTTCAATAACCCATCATGGTCCAAACCGTGTAAAGTTCGAGAGAGCGAATATGTCAGTTCCCCCACATGAGCCATTTTTATTTACGCCCCCCCCCCCCCCCCCCCCCACATTTTCTGGAATCGTTTATTCCGTTGCTGCTGACGTCCGCGCAGCCTGATTAACTCCTCCGTTAAAAGGCTGCTTGCCCCTCCGAGTAACGGAACCTTTGGTTTGTTTGCCTAGTTTGAAACCAGCGCTCACCGTCCTCATTCGCTGATTGCGCCGAAATCGGTTCTGTCGGACCTGAACGCGCCGCCGCGTGCACTGCGACGAACGCTCGCCGTCAACTTCTTCTCTTCTCTTGTCGCTTCTCTTAGACGGCTTAAAGGCTTATACGGCTCCGGTGGGCCACGTCATGAATCTGTCGGGTTTGCCCGTCTACCTGAACGACTCCACCTACGATGGCAGCGCGGAGAAAGGGTGAGTACTCGTCGCCGAATGCACTGGCTGCAAAAAAAATAAAAATAAATAAAATAAAAAATGTAAGAAAAGCGTCAAGCTGGAGCAAGTGTTTCCCAAAGACGGAGGAAAGGGGACCCGCAGTGTTATTGTAGTTGCTGAGGGGTTTGGAGGCGCGTTTCCTGGCCATAATATTTTGGCAAGCCGCGAGACGGGCCGCATCAGGATTGGTGGCAGGGTCACGCTCGCTCGAGCTGTGCGGTTAATGGGCCCAAAATGTTTTGCTTATGAGTAAGCTTACACCTTTTGATGCGATCCAGACGGATTCTGGCGCAGATGTGTGTTCACGGGAGACGGGAGAGGCTGTGTGACCTTGCTGTGTTTGTGTGGAAAAAAAAAATACAAAATAATAAAAAAATTTAAAAAAAAAAAAAAAAGGGTTTTACTGTTTTTTTGTTTTTTTGTTGTTTTTGTTTTATTTGTTTTGTTTTTTTGCAAATGACATTATTCAAAATTCATTCTTCTTTCATTTTTTTCCCATTTGTCCGCTGTTATTTATTTTTTTTTCCTCCCCCACCAGGATCAACTGCATCAAAAATTGAACAAACAGCGTTACTCGTAATATGACAAGATGTCCCATAAACGAGCTTGTCAAAATTCTGAGACACTAAAATCTGAGTACAATGCACCAAGACAATTTGAATTGGATGATGGATTCTGGAGAAATTGATTTTGTGTGCGCCTGCGTGTGTGGGGGTGTGTGTGTGTGTGGGTGTGTGTGTGTGTGTGTGTGTGTGTGTGTTGGCAGGTGGGCCGGGGGAAATTGTGCGAGTGTGAGTAATGCCAATCAAACATCTGGTCAACAAAAGCCTTCAAAATTAAATAAAACGGTAGAACATGATCATTTCTTGGCATACGCGCTCAAACCTGTTCACTGCCATTGACGGCTATAGACGTCAAAAAGCCAATTAACCTGTGCTGGCGGCAAATGAATTAATTGATCAAATCCACAACTAGCCCCGCCCTCTCCTGTCCATTCATTGCGCCTCCTCTGACGTGATTTCCCAACGTGTTGGCGCAGGGTGCAGTTTGGCGGCCTGGGTCAGCTGTGCGACGGCGTCCTGGGAGGAGACAACTTCCTGGAAAGCAAAGAACTGCGGGTGTGGCCCGGCTACGACTACCTGGGCTGGAACAGAGACGCTCTCGGGAAGCCCAGCGTGGACATCGAGTTCCACTTCGAGAAGCCTCGCGTGCTCCGCGTCATGCAGGTAGGCAGCGCCACAGCAGCATCTAGCTGTGTAGTTGTGTGTGTGCGTGCGCGTTTTTCATGAGAATTTTATATTTTATATCAACATAGCGTCATTATATTATTTAAAAAAAATGGTCACACTTTCTGGTGTGCACCTCTTGGCCACCTGGGGGCCGTGTAAGACACACATGGATATGCTGTACTGAAGGCTCAGCTCCTCTCAGCTCCTCAGTACGGCAGTAATATGAGGCGTTTGCCGAGGATAAAGAAGATACGCATGTGCGTTTTGTTATATCGCTAGTCTACTAGTATTGCCGCCCTGTTCAGATATCGGTTTCTTAAAGGCTAAAAACACGATGCTAATTGTTAGCTTGGTGGTGTATGTTAGCATTAAGCTAGCGGAGGCTAAGTGGTTGTTTAGTGGTAACCTTCAGCTGAGATTTGCAATAATAATGTGCTCGTATTAATCAAAATGTATCATATTTTGTGTCCGAAAGAAGTAAATGCCCCCATTTTGTGGAATGTCGCATAGCAGCGAGCAAGTATTGAGCTGGCTTTGTCTTGAAAGATGAAAAATGAAGTTGAATCCGCTAATTATCCCTCCAGAGGGGGAATTCAGTTTGCCTCCATTTTCACACTCCCAAAGCACCCGGTGCAGAGGAAATGCTTATTTACACTTGGACGTTTTGCAAAATATCTTTCCGAGGCATCCGCCATCTGAAACGTCAAAGATTACATCTTAAATCTTTTTTTTTTTTTTTTTTCAATACTCGAATGGGATTTTTGCGATCCCACTGGAACCTCTTTGTTCGTTTCGTGACATATTTCCAAAGAGTAAACACGCGCGCTGAAAGCGCATTCTCTACCTCGGCGATCACGTTGCTTTCCCACCCGTTCAATTTCCTGTCTGCATTCGCTTGCATCCCCACTCGGGGCGCAAGTGCCCTCAAAATAATGATTTGTCTCCAGATGTTCTTTGTAGCGCCACCAGCTCATTTCCACTTTGGAGCGCATGACCTCAATTGAATTCCGGAGAAACTAGATGCATAAATAAAGTGTACTCATGAATAAAAATGCTTTTTTTTTTCATTTCTTTATGAATGTCTATAAATATGCATTATTGTTATTACGCAATCTCAAAACACTTTCCATGTGTTAAACACTGATAAGCAAGCTGACAAAAAGTTTTTTAGTTTCTTTTTTCTCTTAAGTGAAGGCTTTGATCTGATAAATGAATAACCTCATTACGCCAAGTCAAGCATCACAACGGGCTAACGGGAGAAGACGAGGCTAATGCTTTATTTATGGCTCTAATGAAGCACCCCCGCGGGTCATGTGATCTATACATCCTCGAAAATACACGTGAACAACACACTGGACAGATTCTTTTTTTTTGTTTTGTTTTGTTTTGTTTTGTTTTTTCCATGGGCGTGAGAAATTAGGACGGCAAATTTTAAGCATATCGTCGCTGTCGGAGAGAAACCATCTATGGCCGATTAGAATCCTTTTTTTTTTTTTTTTTGACTCAGTCCCAATGTTGTCTGTTATTACGCATTAATAACAAGTTGAAGGTGTTGAAAAATAGCTTGAATTAATCTAAACAAATTGCTGACAAGTATCATTTTTATTTATTTATTTTTTTTTTATACTGTCCCATTATGTTCCTCATTCACCGCACGCCCACCGTGTTGTTGTCCTAAATCCTTAAATTGTACCCGTATTGTTTTTGGCGCACCACCTTTTTTCTTCTAATGCTCCCTTGGTGTTTTACTGTCAATCTGTTTTCTTTGTTTTTGTTTTTTTTTGGGCTCAGGCTGTTTCCAGGATTTTCACCAGGGGGGCTTTCCAAAACTAACCTCAGCTGACGTGACGCCGTGGATTTGTCAGGAGTGGGAACGCGAGCTCCATTCTTGCAAAGTTACTTAACATGCGCCTGTTCACTTCTCACACAGCCGAGCGTGACCTTCCGCGTGCCTTAACCTGCACTTCCTTGAACATAATGTTTTGCTTTTTTTTTTTTTTTTTTTTTCTCCCCCCTCGGGGGTGAGTGGGCTTCATGAAGCTCGAGTTTGTGTCCGTTGGGATTTTATTAAAAGCAACCGGTGCGACCTTGGCTGGTGCACGCGCACGTGCAGAAAGAATGGCTGGCAGGGATCGCAACATGCGGCGCAGATGTTGGCCTCACATGTGGATCCACTTACAGGTGACGGGCTCACGATGAAGTGCCAGGTTAACAACGCGTCACCTCCGCCGCCTGCGTTTCGTCACCGGTTACTAACGCGGGATGCCTTGCACCGCTCTCGTTCATTTCATCGTTTCGCAGCCGCGACGGCACGTCGTGTGTTATCGGCAGTGAGCGCCGCACGATGAATATTTCCATCGCAAAAAAAATATCAATTGGATGAATTAAAAATAATTCCTGGGTCAAACTGTCAGGTTCATAAAAAGAAGTTTTTAAACGCAATCTCAACCCCAGTGAGGAATGAGGAGGGAGTAGAAAAGTCAAATTGGCTGACTCGCAAGTGTAAAAAGATGTGAAGCAGTGGGTCGATAACTCCATAAAGTGCCTTTTGGTGCTGGCATTAGGATCACTCAGCAGACTAATGAAACGCTGAAGTCTCATTACAAGTGGGCAAACATTTGCGCATGGACCATAAATCTCTTAACTCATTTAGTACCATTGACGGCTCAAGACGTCAAAGATCCATTTTTTTTATTCGGCTGTTCGTGAGTTTGTTAAAATGTTTTTTTTATATATATATATTCTTCATTGAATGTACATACACTGTTCTGCTAACTTAGGCGTGCGTAATAAGTGGTTATATGATATTAAATTTTAAAAAAAAATAGAAAAACATTAAACTAAATATAAATAAAATTCACAGTATTTAAACATAAAAGACAACCAAATGTGCATCCAACCTGTTTTGACTTTTTGGCTTTTTTTTATTACTTTATTTTATTTTATTTTTTTATTTACAGTATATATTTTTTCTTGAAGATCTGAAGTGTACAACAGTCGTCCCCTACCACCAAACCACCCACTTTCGGGCCACACAGATGAAAGAAAAGAAAAGAAAAACCACTTGCAGTCCTTCCGGTTTACTGATTATTCAAGGCTGTAAAATATTAGATTTTAAAAACTGCATGTCACATGCTAATTGTCTCAGGTCGCATGTTCATGCACATGTTCTGCGGCGCCAAATTTTGACACATTTCACGTGGACGCTGCTAATGGTTTTTTTTTTGTCACCTTCACCTTTATTATAATATCTACAAAATACCCCAATTTCATTCTGCTCGTTCATCCGCGTTCTAGTTGTGCTGCGGTGTCTGTTGCGTTACCATGGTGACAATATTAAGGTTCATAAAAACCCACAGTTTGTCAATGGAAAAGTTAAACTTTTTAGCTTTACTTGAGTACTTTTGCCACTTCTGGAATGTAAAACATGGACTTAACGACGCTGTTCTTCCCCAAAGCTGGACACACCATTGACCGTCAACCAAAGTCCATCTAAAGACAACTTCCGGAGTTAACGAACAAGTCTCCTCGTCTGCGCAGGTGCACAGCAACAACCGTCACACTCAGGGCGTGCGCGTGTTCAACAAGGTGGAGTGCGTCTTCAAGGCGGGCCTGCTGCAGCCGTGGTCGTCTCCGCCCCTGGCGCTGGCCGTCCCGCTGGACGACCTCAAGGACCCGTCGTCCCGCACGCTCTCCCTGCCTCTGGACGGACGCCTCGCTCACATCCTGCGATGCAGCTTCTACTTCACCGACACGTGGCTGCTCCTCAGCGAGATATCCTTCCGCTCGGGTAAACGACCACCATTCGGAATTGATGAATCCATTATCATAATGATTAATCCATAATTCATGACCAATTTCATTTTCACTTCTATGGTTATCATCACAAGTTTATTTTTTTAACATTGGTGCTTATCGCTTTCCTGGTGCTTAAATCCGCTTTTTCCTAGGTCGAGGAAGTGCGACATCCAAATTTTGGTCGTTTTGTCCCCTTGCTGCGTTTTTTTTTTTTTTTTTTCCATTGTTATGCGTTATCACGCTCGCGTTTTTATGTGCGCCGCATCGCAGCGTGGGAAGAAAAGTTGAGGGAAGCTTATTTATATCCAGGCAATGTCACGGCTCGCCAAGTACACTGGGTACTTGTTTATCAATTTTATTATTATTTTTTTTTTTTGGGGGGGGGGTGGCTCGATCGGTTTCATCATAGCCAAGGTGGGAATTGTTTCCTCTTTAATATTTTAATATGACTCGGTCTATCCGCACATTATGTGCTCTTTTCTGTTTATTGACCGGAGCAGACTCCGGCTGCACACAAATGGAAGCGAACGATAAGATCTGCGAAATTGGAGTCGTCGTGCTGCTCAGAACATTAAACTGTCCCCCCCCTCCCGAAAACCGGAGAGGAAAAAAAAAAGGGCATCTGTCATTGCAAAGTACACCATAATCGCACCTGACCCGAGAAGCCAAAAGAAAACTCCAAACTCCTGTCCGGCGAATAAATAATGCAAGCAATAAACGAAACTTTGACCTGACAACTTGAGCTACCCGGCGCACTTGATTTTACAAACTGCAACTGCACATACTAATGAGATCCAACGGGAGAACTTTACCATTCACTTTGCCTATTTTTTTTATTTTATTTTTTTTTTTTTGCCTTTCATGTACTGTAGCTGCAATACAATTTGTTTCATAACGCTGATTGACTTCCCAGTTTATCGTAAAAAAAATTTCCCTATTGGAATTCATGTCAAGTGAATCAGTTTGTGCCAGACTCCAACTGTCACCTTGCAAAATCTTGATTAGCTGTGCAGGCTATACTAAAATAAAATAAAACCTCTTACCCCATAATGGACTGTACAAAAAAAATTCAATTCAATAATACAACAAAATAAAATAAAAATATAAGATAACCTTGATTCGTCCCACAGCGGGTTAATTGTGAGCTAAGTCAAACTAACGCAAATTAAAATAACGTCAAACTAATCATCTTTTGTCACATATATTATCACATCGGTGATAATATTTGAACGTTTTGTTAGCAAGCGTCATGCTCATCATTATCTGTAAAAAAAAAAATAATTTGCCCGCGCAATTGATATTTGAAATAATTTCCGTGCCTTTTCGATGTCAATTTAATTTCCTCTTCATGTTTAGTGAGTGTAAAAAAATAAATAAATATAAATGAAAATGAAAAAATCAAACGCTCTTAACTGACTTAATACATTAATTAATTAACATTAAAAAAAATTTTTAAAAATCATCCAATACCTTAATGAGGTGAAGCATGAACATGGATTTTTCTGAAAACTCTCTCGCTCACTTTCTCTCGTTCCTCCCCCGCAGATACTTCTGAAAATGACATGACACAGACGAACGGTCGCAAGACTCCCACCACCAGCTCATTGCCGCCCGTCAAGCACGCGTCATCTTCTCCCGCGCCGAGCCGCGGCGCCTCCAACGCCACCGACTCCGCCACGTCCGGTGAGTCCGGCTCGTCACGCTCCCGCTCTCTGCATCCTCGTCCTCCTCTGCCGGCTCGTCATTACCCATCATGCTTCACTCCTCCACCTCCGCCACCCTTCTTTTATCTCGATGTCAAACTCAATTGCATTGTTCACTAGGATGCTGTGAGTCAACTCGACTCTAAATCTGAAAAGACATTGTGAGCTGCTCAAAATGTGTACTCACTCACCCTACAGAAAGTGTGCAGTGCGTCGATTAATCGGCGATTAATCGAATATGAAATAGGAAGTTTTTTTTAATTATTTGTCCAAATCCTCAGGGCCACTTTGATCCTACCTGTTGAATGTTAAACTTTCCACCTGCGTCCCAACATCGTAGAAATCGTCCTACCTCTGTTATGGCCATCAGGGGAAATATTGGCGTCAGGAATCTGAATCTGCTTTTGAGCTACTCCGGCAGTCTTCATCCCCCGTCATTCTCTCGCTTCTCCTTCACCACCTCTGCTCATTCACACCCACCTCCTTTGTCCATCTCCTCCTCCTCCTCCTCCTCCTCCAGCGCCTCCTCCCACCGCCAGCTCCACCTTCATGATGGACACCTCTGCTAATTGGACGCTGTCAGGTGAGACAACGGGAGGATGAACCCAGGGCGCTTGCCAGCGAAACCCTGTTCACCTGCCTCCTCCCCTCTTAATTAAGTGGCGGCGAGCATTAATTGCAACGGAACCTCTAAAGTCGGAACGCATTCCATCCATTTGATGTAGAATTGAATTGTGTGAATCGATTTTGGAAATTTGAACCGATAGTAAATATCGGGACATCGATATTTTATTTTATTTATTTATTTATTCATTCATTCATTTATTTATTCATTCATTCATTCATTCATTTATGTATTTATTTATTACCAAAGCAAACTTACTCTCTTAAAAGATGGTTTTATTCCGATTTTGGAGCTTCCAATGTATACAGGAAAAACACTAACGCACGACATGTTTTTGGACAATAACAAAAATGTATTTACTCCAGCATGTTCTAGGGGTGATTTGTACTCTGAAAAAGTCTCAAAACTAAACTGGAAGTTTTCTCTGTGGCATGCTTTGTTCCCAAGTTGGGGGAGAAAATGAGTTTGAGGATTTATTAACCACGATTGTGCTGACAGACTGATTTTGTGTGTGTGCGTGCGGGCGTGTGTGTGTGTGTGTGTGTGTTGGTAAATGGATGTCTTGTCTGTCTTTGCACTGGTGTTTATTCTGGCATACCTGCATGCCTCCTATGACCTTCAGAGGGGATTAAATGACCTCCGATTTGATACATTGTGTGTACAAAAGGAGCCGCGTACTTTTCACATTCTTTTCTCCAAGAGGAGGCCATTGTGTTATGAATCACTCACTCCCTATCAAGTATTAGCTGACAGCGTGTGTGTGTGTGTGTGCGCCCGCTTTTGGAAATGTTAACCATCCCAAATGGAGGTCAGCTCACCCGCTCGCTCTCCCCCTCCCTCAGCAGGTTCCGGGTTTGCCGCCGTGTCTCCGAGGGCGGGGCTTCCCGTGGCCAAGGACGACAGCAGCAACAACACGGCCATCCTGATTGGCTGCCTGGTGGGCATCATCCTGCTGCTGCTGGCCGTGATCGCCGTCATCCTGTGGAGGCAGTACTGGAAGAAGTTACTGGGGAAGGTGAGGTTAAAAGCGACTGCGGAATGATGCGCGCAAATTTAGTTGGATATACGGTCAGCGCAAAGGTGTGATTTTGCGAATTTTCGTGAAGGATACGATGCAGGTCGGGAGAACATTTCGGGTTTTACACCGATTTTGTTGAAATTTTCCAACCGTCACGACAACCAATCGGTGTTGAGAATATACAACGTCGCAAACTAAATGTCCTGGAGTTGTTTAGCTCAATATTGTGAAATTTCGCCTCATTTACTCATTTTGGGAGTTCTGTACCAGATTTATAAATTTTTCCTTATGGTTATTTTTTTTTCTTTTTTAATTCAGTTAGTTTTTATGAATTTTTAGAGCATTTATTTTATTTTTTAATGCTCTATTTTAATTTAGTTTTGATTAGTTTTAATATTAGTTTTGGTTTTTTTAATATAGTGGATTTACTGAGATGCAACTAATTACATGTACCTGTTTTTCTAAAAACAAAAGTCAAAATGAAATTTAAAAAAAAAAGAAAGTCTAACCCCAAGAAACCATGTGACGGCGCCAAAGCACCACTTTAACATTTCATGAGTTTTTCAGCAAATAAAAAAATGACTTCACTCAAAGTATCCAAACAGGCGAATTGACTTTGCAGCTTTCGTGCGGTCATTCAAACGATGACATGAGAATACATCCCGTTTGCGCAGGCTCAGGGCGGCCTGTCGGGCGACGAGCTGCGCGTGCATCTGTCGGTTCCCTCGGACAACGTGGTCATCAACAACACGCACAGCTACTCCAGCCGCTACCAGCGCATACACACCTACCCCGACGACCCCGAGCGGGAGGCCGAAAGCGAGTACCAGGAGCCCAGCGCCTTGCTGCACCCGCGGGACCACCGAGACAGCACGGGTGGGTCCCACACACACACACACACACACACACCCCCACATGCATGCACACCCACACACTCAGCTGGTAGTGAATGACTTCAGGAGCTGGGAGTCCAATTCGTCAGTTATTTCAGTGTGAGCGTGTGGTTGTGAGTTGTGGTCTGCAGCAGCAGCTCCTTGAGAGTGTATTCATTTTGTGTTTTTGTTATTGACACTTTGTCCTGTTTAATAAACAGCTGAAAGTGAAAATAAATCATAAATTCTCTTGATTTAGAATAATCTGTTCGTCCCAAATGTCCTTGATGACTTAATATGAGGTGTGTCCCAATACTTTTGCCCCAGGAACATACAAAGTTAACCTTTTTTTTTTTTTTTTAATTCCTACTGTGAAGTGTTTGCGCACAGTATGCACAAGTAAGCCACATGGAAGAACGCCTGTGTGAGGATGCACTGCTCGGAGGGGCACAAAGCAGCGTTTGTTCCGGGGGGAGACAAAAAAAAAAAAGAAAACTGAGGGAAAAGAGTGGGGCACACTCGCAGTTGCCACGCACCGCAGGAGGTTGGCATGCCGTCTCCGTGAGGCGCCTCCGCTTTGAAATAACTCGACTGAAAACCCTGATTTGACTCAATTGTGTTGTTTTGTGTGAACCCGCCTTGTTGCCCGTGCTTGCCGTGTGCGCCACTTGCATCCCATTCCTCTTGTTTTATCGATCACCACATGCTAACAGAACCTTATTTTGTGTTGTTCTGTCTACTCTATGCCGTGGCCCACCTCGTCCTGGTGTGTATTGTGTTGTGTCGTGTGTGTGTGTGTGTGTATCGTGTGCGTTTGTGCTCTCCCAGCCTTGCTGTTAAACAACCCGGCCTATCACCTGCTCCTGTCAGATCACAGGAAAGGCTCGAGGCCCAGCACCTGTCAGGCTCAGGAAAAGAGTCTCAATGTGCCTCATGGTAAGACACCTCGGACTGGCAGCCAAAAAGTTGGGGGCTGGTAGGGGGGGGGGCGCGGGGAGTTTGGGGGGGGTCTCCCTTTACTTCAATCGCCGTAGAACTGTCGGGTTGGCTGCATTGTAGTGGAGTCCGTAGTTTTCTTCTTGACATGCATGCGTCTGACTTCACTCCCCTTTTAACTCTTGCTTTGTGTAGTGGGTTGTTTATTTTTGGGATTTTTTCCTTTTTTAGTAAAAACGCATTCTGACATTCTGAGTCAGATCCCTTCTGTAACCTTCTTCTCATGAAGCGCTCAATATCCTGCTAATCCGTCACTTGTCTGGCAGGATTTTGTGTTTATTAGATGCAGCAGAGCTGGGGAAAAAAAACAATGTCATAATTGAATGCAATGTAGAGCAGTGGTGCGCAACCACAGGGTGACGGCCCGCTACCGGTCCGCGGTAGTTAGTTATTATTCGAGGCTGAAAAAATTATTATTTGGAGAAGAGTGAGAAGGTTTTTGCTTTTTTTTTTGTTTTGTTTTTTTTTTGCTCCTTGCCCTTTAGGGGCAGTATAAAACAAACTTATACGGAGCACGGTTATAATAATTTGGGATTTATTATTTTTTTATATTTTATTTAGATTTTTTTTAAAAATAATTTTAAATAAATCATTTTAGTAGTTTTATTTTTTTAAACGGCGTATTTGTTGTTGACTTGTAAAAAATAATAATTTTTTTTTAGAAAATGAACTACAATTCTCAAATAACTGTTTCAACCTTCCTCCTTCTATCCGAAAATACAACAATACCAAAATAAATACAGATAAATTTTCCAGCAGCTAATGGAGGATAAATTCCCCTCAAAATCCGTGACTTCTTTGTGCATTCCTACAATGTGCGGTGTGCCACATATGTATTAAGTCGTGTGTGAGCTCAATTTCCCTGGAAGGATTACTATGATAAGATTTTTGAAAAAAAAAGTGTATAATTTCTTCCTCAAATAAATGATTAGTGATTACTGCTGCAGTTTCGTCCCAACTCCAAAGGAACGCGCTGCCATCTAGGGGCGCGACTTGTTACTGAAGAGTAAACGGAGGGGAAAACTGATGCGAGGTGTTTCTCCGGGTCGCAGGTGAGCTGGAAGCTAGCCCACTAAAGACTAAAGACCAACATTCGCTCTGTGTCACTCTCCTTTTCCCACGCCTAAAGTGGTTTTCATCGTGGTCGTCTGTTTCGCTTGGTATCCACACATTCTTTCTTTTCCCAAACGTGTCACCATCTTGTGTCTCCATGGTGGAACAGCTGCCAACATGTCTCATCCACTCACTTCCTTCGCATTTCAACCTCAACGTGTGCCTCTTTCCCAGCGTGCGGCTTGGACTCGGCCCCGGAGAAAGGATTCCCCCCGGTGCAGGATGAGCCTCCTCCCTACCCGGGCTCACCGCCGTACCCGGCCCTGTCGCCTCCCGTGTCTCCGCCGCTGCCTCCTAGCGTGCCGCACTACGCCGAGGCCGACATCGTGAGCCTGCAGGGTGTCAGCGGTAACAACACGTACGCCGTGCCCGCCCTGGCCTCGTCCAGCCCGGGCACCGACGCCGGGCCCTTGCCTGAGCTGCAGCGCCAGTGTCTCGTCTTCAAGGAGAAGCTCGGGGAAGGACAGTTTGGAGAGGTAAAGCTCTTCCGTTGTAGACTTTTAAGGGGCTCTAAAACTGAGATTGACTTTGCCAAAAATAACATTCCGATAGCTGATTGATCAGACAAATAACTGAAAAAAATGTACATAATTAATAAAATATAAAATGATTTATATTTTGTCCCAAATTGCTTACAAAATGTGAATTACAGAAAATGATTGAGAAGCTCTGCTGTCGTGTAATTTGAAAATTGGAAGTCATGAAAAATTAAGTACCGGTGTCTATATTACATATCAATCAAGAAATATTATTTGAAAAAATGCTTTGTATTTTTTTAAAGGCGAGGAAAAATAATCTTTCACAATAAAGCGAACAAATCCATTTAGCCATAAATAAAACACAGTTTGCTTTAGTGGGCCACCAAATTATGTGACAGGCTACAACTGGCCCCCATACCTTAGGTTTGACTCCAGTGCTGCATATGGTGCCTTCTGGTCTTGTATGAAATAAAGATTTTAATCCTAAAAGTCATGCTAGAAGAAAAGTCTTGAAATAGTGTAAGTTAGTCACCATTTAGAATATTACTTGAGTAAAAGTCTTCAAGTATCTGACGTTTGCCGTGCTTAGTAGCGTCTCCCCGTCACTTTCAACTTATTTTGTCCGAATCTGCGAAATGTGCAAGTGAATTGTAGCAACCGGTGGTTAAACAGTGTCTTCATTGTTCTCACGAAAGGTGCACCTGTGCGAGATCGAAAACCCTCAGGACCTGCCCAACCTGGAGTTCCCCTTCAACGTGAGGAAAGGTCGCCCTCTGCTGGTAGCTGTCAAGATACTGCGGCCCGATGCTTCCAAAAATGCCAGGTTGGCGTCTTTCATTTGAGTCGGATTTCAATTCAATCTATGTTAGCTTTTTAAGTGTCTCCTGTGTCTGTCTAACTGAATGTCTGCGTTATACTGCCCCCTGGTGGCCAAGGCATGCACATCAGAAGGCGCAGCAAAATGATAACATTTTCTAGTAAATATTCTTCAAAAGGTGTTTCCGCTAAATATATTCAACAGCACACTCTGATAACATGATTAAAAAATAGATTACAAAAAAAGTTCCCTTTTCTTTTGAAAGGCGCCTCTCCTCCAGTCGTTGGTCAAAGCATTTCCGTTTCGTCCTGCTTGTTAGGAATGACTTCCTGAAGGAGGTGAAGATCCTCTCCCGGCTGAAGGACCCCAACATCATCCGTCTGCTTGGCGTGTGCGTGAGCAGCGACCCGCTCTGCATGGTCACGGAGTACATGGAATGCGGCGACCTCAACCAGTACCTGTCCCACCGAGTGCTGCTGGACAAGAGCGGCCCTTCGCACGCCACGCCCACCATCAGGTTTTTAAAAAAGAATCCATTTTCCCTTAATACTTTTTCACTTGTGTTTTTCCCCACCAACATAAGCAATACATTAATATGTAACCAATATTAGATTCATTCAGTTAATTTTTTTAAAAACAATGTAAATGCTGATTGAAAATTTTTATTATAAGTGGTTTTTATTAATATAATACAATATTTAGTTTTTCAAATGAAGATTTTGAACGTTACTATTATACAGAATGTAAAACTGAAGAGTAGTCATTTGCTATAGCCTCGTGGGCCAAATATAATGACACTGTGAGCCAAATTTGGCCCGCCTGCCAGAGTTTGACACCTATGCCTTAGCGTTTTATTCTTTTTTTTAAGCGTTTTTTAAACGTCAACGTTACAAAATCCTCCCAAACAAGTCATAAGTTCGACTTTTACCGCCAGCTACCCGGCCCTCATTTCCATGGCCAGCCAGATCGCGTCAGGAATGAAGTTCCTCTCCTCGCTCAACTTTGTGCACCGCGACTTGGCTACGCGCAACTGCCTGGTGGGCGGCGAGAGGGGCGACGCCGACGACGACGACCCCAGCGGAGAGCGCCACATCAAGATCGCCGACTTCGGCATGAGCAGGAATCTGTACGCCGGCGACTACTACAGGATCCAAGGCCGAGCCGTGCTGCCCATACGCTGGATGGCCTGGGAGTGCATCCTCATGGTGAGAAGAATGGAATTGAGAGCGCCCTCTTGTGGCAGTGAGCTTCGCCTTTAGCTAGCAGACGCTAGCTTAATGCTAAGCATAATTACGCATCGAAGTTGCGGCGCTTGAACCTTTCAAGCAACAGTCTGAATGGTGAACTAGTCCTTCTTTGTATAGAAAGACTAATATAAGTGCCGTACTGATGAGGTGAGAGGAGCAATGTGACGAGTGGAATGAAAAAAAAAAATAGATTAAGCAAGTCTTAGTTCTCTGAAATCCTCTATAACACATTCTGGGATTTGATTACTTAAGTATTAAGAATTTTAAGAATTTTTTTCTTTTTTGTTGCAAATTTGAAATTTGAATGCGTCCATTTGGAGAGCGCCTCGGAAATTTAGTCCATATGAGATTAATAGTTGATGTTTTCAACTGAAACTCATTAGCCAATCAGAGAAAGGCTTCCCTCGAATTCCAATGCTTTTTTTTCTATACAGAATTTTTTTTTTTTTAACTACACAAAAATGTCTCCAAAACCAATCATCTGATGTTCAAAATTGTTTTTAAGTCATACCACCAGTCAGTCATTTTTGGGAACACTTGATTTGTTATCTGGAAATGTCATTTTTATGTGACAGAATATGGCAATTTGTAATTAGCCGTTGCTTCTGCAATGTTGCAACACCGTTCCCCTGTGGTTTGGCGCTCAGCGGGTCGTAACAGACTTAAAAAAACAAAAAACTGACATGGGTGTGGCATTACTCCTCCCGCCAGGGTAAGTTCACCACGGCCAGCGACGTGTGGGCCTTCGGCGTGACCTTGTGGGAGATGCTGAGCGTGTGCCAGGAGCAGCCGTACTCCAACCTGACGGACGAGCAAGTCATCGACAACGCCGGCGAGTTCTTCCGAGACCAGGGCAGACAGGTAGCGCTCCCGCGCTCGCTATTTGGAAAACGCCGCCACCTTTCCCTCACTTGTGCCATCTCTGCTCGCCAGGTGTATCTGGGCAAGCCCGCCGTCTGCCCTCAGGGTCTCTACGAGCTCATGTTGAGCTGCTGGAACCGAGACTGCAAGCTGCGGCCGTCTTTCGGCCACATCCACGCCTTCCTCGCCGAGGACGCCATGAACATGGTGTAAGGCCGCGCAGCGCTTCAACGGGCCGCCACAATCGTTGCGGCTTTTTTTTTTTTTTTTCCCTCCCCTCATCTTTTGTACTTTTTTGGGTGGACGGGGCTGCTGGAGACGCTGCTGGTTCAGTTTTTTCCCCACAACCCCCAAAACCGCAGCAACCTATGCTTGATAGGTGTAGATAAGAGGCGGAGCTACATCGTGTAGTGTCGCGGTGGCGGGTGCAATCTGCATTAGGAGCCTTTTCTTCTTTCATTTTTTACCAGGACGGAAAATGAGGTAAGAGGTGCAGGAGCATAACGAGCGTCTGAACATTTCACGGCTTCGGCTTCTCTGAATCGTCTGCGTAGTGATTCACTTCCGAATATAACCGGGATCAGCCGAACGGAACGTGGATGCATGTAGGGACATGATCCATTCGTGTAGTGGTTCACGAAGCCGCTCCGTCCAGAGTGGGGTGAACACCAGCTCCCCCTGCTGTCACCTTAACAGAATGACGGCCCTTGGTAGTGGAATTCTTAGCCAATGGCAATCAAGGGCTTGATCGCATTAGCCACACCCCCAAGTCGGTTGAACCTGAAACGGGTTCAAATGAAGGCCATTGATCGAGTCGTGCACAAGCGGGAGAGAAAATAAATGGCCGGCTGTTGGGAAAGTTCACATAGCTGCCTTTCATTCAATCAGCCCAGCCTCAATTCTTGATTAACGGCAGTCGAGACCAGACGGATCCCCGCCCACTTTGAGTTCCAAGTCAATTGTGATGCAAATTTGAGCAGTGTAGTGGTTCACAGCGATGTCAGTTGGCTTTTGATTCTGGCTCAAATGGGGACACCCGTCCGTCATCCTCGTACGTCACTCAGCAGGTCAAAAACTGTTGAGGGGAAGTTGTGAGAGGGCAGTGTAGTAGTTCACATAGCTGCCTTGAGTTCAGTTCCAGAGTGCACCTGCCCTTGAATGGGCTCCAACTCGCCCTGATATTCTTTAAAAAAAAATTTTTTTACCCAACCTGGTGAACGTTAAAACATCCTCCAGTGGACTACGTGACTCATTGCAGCGCAGACGACTATTGACTATGTTCTGCAGTGCGCTTGGAAGCCCCAACACCCAAATGGACTCTTCTGGACTAAAAATGATGTCGAGGTTCAATTTTGGTGACATGACCTCCCAAATCAAATGCTCACTACACACGTTTGCTGCATGAGGAGCTGATTGGATGCTGACTTGGATGCCTTCCATTTGTGTTTGGTTCGAGGAGGAGGAGGAGGAGGAAATTTTGGATTTTCAGTCCCTCTGGATCTTCTTCAAGCCATTTGAGAAATTAGGCCATGTCCAAGTACTAGTTTGCGCTTTATCTTAAGGAGCAAGACAAGTCAATGCACTAGCAGAACGACTACTTACTAGTGTCGTTTAACATAAACATAAAAAATCTTTTTTTTTTTTTTAATTATTAAAAATAACACTGCACTCCAATTCATTGTGCTGCTCCTTCTGGCGTGCCCACCAGGAGGCAGTATAATATCATGCAGACACAAAGTTTAGTTTGACACAAAACTTGAACTGGAATGAGCATTAAATTGTTCAGTATTTGTCCAATTAGCACTTAAAATAAGCTAACGTGAGTTTGCACTTGCAACCGAGAGCCCAAATATAAATAAATTTGCCCAAATCGCTTCTCTGGGCCGCACTCTACTGCCTTCAGCTTCTCTATGACCGTTCTGAATACTGGCAAGACAACTACACTTTACTAGCGTGGCTGAAATGTACACTAGTTGCCATCTAGCGCTGCACTAGTAGCATTCAGTTGTCAACGAGGGCACAAGGAGGTTTGAACAAACGGCTTTCTTGATTAGTGGGGTCGATATTATTAGAAAGACAGTCGTTCTACTAGTGCACTCGAGTTGTTGTACTTGTTACTCGTGAGGTCAAAGGGCATACTAGTACACGCGATTGAATAACTGCTCAAAGTCGCGACGTGACGGAATCAGTTGTGAAATGAGATGCTGGCTCCGTGTTGTTGTTTACCGATTGCAAGCGGCCATGGTGCCGTTTGAGTCCTTTTTTTTTTTTTTTTTGATACACTGTAGTTCAACTTAACCTGTATTTTTATAGTACGTGTTTTGTTTAGTTTGTACATATTTTCAATACAAATCTTGTATTTTCCTGTACTAATACAGACAAGTCTCCGTTTGGAGTCTTCGGGATTTCTGTAGAAACGCTTGCTACCTTGATGCCGTTGGTCATCCATTTTGTGCCGTTTTATTTTTGTAGATGTTTCAATAAAGTTTCACCTCTTTTTCAAATAAAAGACAAAGGCTCCAGGATTTATATCGGAACTTTATTTTGTTGAATTGTCACTTTAATATCGATAAATGTAGATAAATGCACAACATTTAACACGAACATTGAGGCTACACATGCTTCGTTCTTCTTAAACAAAAAAAAAAGAAAAAAAGTAGATTGTTAGTCAGAAGATGTTTAAAAAGGGTTTGACTAAAATTTCAAAGAGGCGTCCGACCTGGCAGCATTATGGCTTGTATCAGTTGGAAACGTTCCATGGGAATTAGCGAGAATTAAACCCAAATGTTTTGTTCTGATAATTTCCAAAATTTCCGCATTTTATGGAAATTTACTGTGAATTTTCCACCCCTTTTGTAAAACCTTATTCTGATATCCGGTTGCTATTTCTTCCCTGACGCGTAACAGGCGGGAGCGCACGAGCGCTGAGGTTTGACGAGGATTTGAACCATGTTGAAGCAGGCAGGCACTTAACGGTGACGACATGCATCCGGCATTGGGTCGTTAGTAAAGCGTTAAAAACTTTGGAAAAAAAAAAATGAAATGAAAAACTCGAACTACAAAACCTCGACGTAAACGCTACAGCATCTTTATAAACGTGGACAATTAGTCATAAAAGCAGCGCGGCTGAGTTAGTGACGTTGGCGTACATTTAACGTTCCAAAACACTTTCTTTCACTTTCAGAAGTTGACACAACACAGCGTCTCGCTCCAAACAACCGCTTTCTTTCAAATGGGACTTGCAAATTAAATCCGTCATCAGTCTTCCGGGCCACGTTGAAAACAAATTGAGTGGTTTGTTGTGAGTAATCGTCGTGATAATAAATTAACAATTTCACACAATTTTTTAAAAAATGTTTACGAGGCAAAATCTAAATACGGTAAATAAAATCTCCCAATTTTCCAAGAATACGTCATAAATTATGCTTTTAAAAAAATCATGGGATAAATGAATCCATTTTGAATGCGACAAAAAAAAATATTAAAACTCTAAAAATAAATTAATGGTTGTCATATTCCATCTTTTACAAAGTTTAGATTTTCAGATAAAGGTCTCATTTTAATAATAATAATAATAATATTGCCTTTATTAGTCCCACAATGGGGAAATTCGAGATTCAAACCCAGGCCTCCTGGGGAGACTGGGTCCTGAACGCGGCGCCTTAGACCACTCGGCCATCCTGGCAGCCATGAGATTCGAACCAAGGCCTCCTGGGGAGACTGGGTCCGGAACGCGGCGCCTTAGACCACTCGGCCATCCTGGCAGCCAAAATTTGAGATTCGAACCCAGGCCTCCTGGGGAGACTGGGTTCTGAACGCGGCGCCTTAGACCACTCGGCCATCCTGGCAGCCACATTTTAGGGGAAAGCCTACTTTTCAGAGCAAAAATGAAGTTTATGCGAGGGGGAAAAAAAAAGTCTGAATTGATGTTACTTTTAATGAAGTGAATAGCCACCAAACATTCCACTCAAATCCAAAACAGACTGAGACTTTGCAATTCTTTTGATATGAATACTTTTTGTCATATTACGCATTTTATTCTGCAATATCATAACATTAAATTGCACATTTATTTCTCAAACATTTGGACTTTAGTCCTTTTTTTGTGAATATATTCATGTGATATTACCACTTTATTAATGTCACATCTTTTCCTAACATTATTCTGTCACATTTTTCTAAAACATTGACTTCTACATGCTAAACTTCTTCTCTTAATGATTCAATATATTACCGATATTTTTCTAATCGCTACTTTAAGTAAATCAGAATTCTGGAACTCGCAAGTGTGACGTTACTCTCGTAATATTACGCTTTGAAATGAAAAAGACTCTATTCTTTGTCATGACTTTTTTTTTTTTCTGTAAAATTGAAAACCAGTCGTTCTTTTCAATGTGGCCCAATCCCTCTTTGGGACGCATTTGGAGCTCAGCTGGTTGTAACGACGTGCGCTTGCAGAAGCTAACTTGATTTCGCAGATGAATATAGTGGACATGAAGCTATGCTGCCTCATCCAAAAGGCAAACGTTACTGATTGACTTTTATTTAAAACACACTGAAATGCTTCATGGCAACACCGCCGCAGCTTCACGGATCTTCGCTGGTGGCCCAAAAAAAAAAGCACTTGTCTGAGATATGAAGAGAAACAGACAGATACACGCGGTTGGATGAGGCTCACATGCACGCAGGAAAGATGGCGTCACAGGACTGCTTATCGAGGCACCGGGAGGAGGAGAAGGAGGAGGCGTGATGTCGTCTTAATGCACACGGAGGGACTGGCCCGTAACCTGGACACGGGACGAGCGGCGTCACGCATGTTCGAAACTTCACACGCCGTGATTCGAAGTGCAAATTCAAACGGTGAAGCGTACCTGGGAGATGTCCACTCCGGTGAGCTTCTCCACGGCCGAGGGCACGCGGGTCATGATCTCCAGGACTTCGCCGGCCAGCTTGGCGGCACCGACGTCGGCGCCGCCGCTGGACACCATGGTGACCTTCTGAGCCGACGACAGCGGCTTGCTGATCTCCTCGGCCATCTGCGGGATCATGCCGAGATTGAGAAGAAGTCAAGACGCATACCGGCGTGCTTTTTCTTTTGTCATATCATCACCTTCCTATAATAATGACCTTAGTCATTTTTTTTTTTCAGAAAGCATGAAAAAGAAATACTGATTATTTTAATTCAGGAGTAGAATTGAAAAATGTGTTTCACTGACATTTGCAGAGATGTTCAAGGCAATTTTTTGGGGGCTAAACATGACTAAGGCCATTATTTGAAAACGGTGATAATGTGTTTACAACAGTTTGTATGACCTGACACAAGACTAATATTCAAATGATCTTTTGGAAAATCATCCCCCTCTGGCCCCATCTTATAACACTTCTTCGTTTTCTCGACCAGTTATTTAATTGTGGTTAGAAACGAAAGGTGCTGCAACCGCCTGTGCCAACATGAACGTTCCTGTTGGTGTCATCAGGTAAGTTGATCACCTCATGCTTTTTTTTTTTGTCTGTTCACCAAAATGCAACATTTCCTTTTTAGCAATATTCACCATGAACAAGTCATGCTAGCAATGAGTGAGCCGTTTAATAACGTGCACGTACGGGGCCACCCTTAAGCCTGCCAGTGAACTTCAAAATGACTGAGATTGTTGAGAACTTATTGTAGCATAACGAACTAAGATCTGGCAGTGCCCCCAAGATGCCCCTGCTCAAAACGTACAAGCCCACCGCCTTAAGTTAACTTTGAACCTGCAGGACCCCCCACACACACACACACATTTCAGGGTAGGGTCAAAGTGGAACTAACCAGAGGAAGCTTCTCCAGCAGCATGTCCACCATGGCTCCTTCTCCATACTGCTTGAAGGCCTCAGCCTTCTTGGACATCTGCTCGGCCTCGGCGCGACCTTTGGCCTCCACGGCGAAGGCCTCTGCCTCACCCTTCATCTACACACACACAGAGAAGATGGAGAGGGATATCGTCAGGCAAGCGAAAGATGTATTTTTATCTGTAAGTAGTTAAAAAAAATTTTAAAAAAAGACTCACTTTGATGGACTCTGCCTCAGCCTCGGCCTCCATGATGAGCTGCAGGCTGTCGGGAGAAAAAAACTGTTACTATACTCCCTTTGAAAACAAATCTTGGTTTTGGAGTCTTTCAATGCATTCCTATTTACCGCTGGGCCTCGGCCAGCCTCTCCAGACGATACTTCTCGGCCTCGGCAGGCTTCTTGACCTTGGCCTCCAGTTCCTTCTCCTTGCGGACGATCTCCTGCTCCTGCAGCATGATCTGCTGGCTGCGCTCCACCACCTGCACTTGCATCTTCTCCTCCTCGATGCGCTGCTTGGTCTTGGCCACCTGCCGGGACCGGAGCGCGCCGGCAGCGATCGCTTACACGCCAGCTCTCGTCACGCCATCGAGCGAGACGGGGGACGTACCTGAAGCTGATAGGCCATTTCGGACTCCGCCTTCTTGGTGTTGACCTCCACGTCGTAGGCCGACTTTTTCAGCTCGTAGTCCCGCTGGGATTTGGCCATCTCGATCTCGTTCTTGTACTGAGCAGAAATCTTCTCCTGCATGGCTTGGGCCTCCTACATGCACAACAAGAACGTTTAAGGTTTGCTCACTTGGAAGTCAACGAAACTAAAGATGACTTTCTCACCCTGATGACGGCGTCCCGCTTGTACTGAGCCTCTCCGATCCTGGCGTCCTTCTGCACCTGGGCTGTCCTGGCCTTGCCCAGTGAGTGGAGGTAGTCCTGAAGAAAACGCAGAGACGGATAAATGTCAATATTACATTTTGAGACGTATTCATTTAATCATGATTCTCCTTATCCAACTTCGCCATATCTGATTACGAGCCATTCCTAATATTTCGGTTGCCTTCTAATTCTACATTACGAGTACCCTAAAATCATCCAAAGATGCCCATCTGACTAAGGGCGCACGGTTGCCATGGTAGCACTTAGCGCTAATTTGTCGCTAATGCACAGAGCGGTTGAGTGAGTCAATACAGGCCACTTAAGTGTTTTAGTGGCCAGAGACGGGCTCAGGAAAAGATGAGAAAGATGCAGGTACGGCTCACATGCATCCACATTGTTGGAAATGCGTACGTGTGTAGATTATATTATTTATTACCACCACCAGCCGTGTATGAATTGTGGATTTTAACTGTATTTGTAACGAGACGCCAGACACTTTCCTGTGTTGCAATACCATCCAATTGTTCTATGGCTATCATCACATTTATTGTCAACTAATTACCATATTGCACGAAGACAAGTTTCACAAATAAGTGACATCGTGAGATGTACTAATTTGTGATTTTTTTTTTTGCAGAGGATAAAGAATAAATGCCTCTAAGTATTATTTTGTCAATCTGCATGTGATGCTGCAACTTTTGTGGTCAAATATTAGTTGCTCATCACAATGACAACATTGACGCTAGTGTCCACAATGTGCCGCTTGGTGTGATGTTTGCCGACAGCACCAAGTGAATCGGTCCCACAGTAGACTACCGAGGTGGGCGTTTACCTGATCATCATGGACATCTTTAAGGGTGTAGCTGACCACGCCAATCCCCATATTGACCAGGTCCGAGGAGGCCACCTTGAAGACCTGCTCGGAGAACTTCTTGCGGTCCTGGTAGATCTCCTGCGACGGGTGAGAGACACATTTTAGTCACATTGTTTGGCTTGCGCGCCAACCAGCCGATAACGCAGCATCACCTCCACGGTGAGGTGAGCGATGATGGCCCTCTGGTGGCCCTCCAGCGTCTCCAAGGCGATCTGGGCAATCTCGGGCTCCGACTTGCCCATGAACATCTGGCAGGCGGTAGCGAGCATCTCCTTGTTCTGGCCCTGGATCTTCACCTGCGAGGTAGAGAGGTATGACGGAACAGGGAACATTACGTATCGATGTTATAACAAGATGGCGCTAAAGCACTACTTTTATCAGACAAGGTTTTTGGCTTGAGGACAGAAACAGTGAACTGTGAATTTGCGGCAGACCACTGCAATCTAAATATCCTATGCGGACAATCATTGAGGAAAAATAATAATAAACATACTGTTGAATTATTACATCACTGGACTATTAGTGCAAGTGTTCCTAACGTTGCGCGTGTTTGAATCGCTGAATCATGACTGAGATAATCCGCAGATAAGCAGCTGGGTGGCTGCAACTGGATCTCTGTTGGCATTGTTGCCATTGTTGACATTGAAAAGACCCGCCTCCTCTGAGCTGTGAGTGGTCAGACTCATTGAAAATGGGACATTTCCTCTCATCCAGCCTCGCAGACGTTACCTGAGCAATGCCCGTGACGGAGATGGGGACACCATGGCGGGTGTACACTTTGTCGCTCTTCACATTTAGCGTCAGCGTGTTCAGCGTGATCCTAAAACGGAAAAAGGTACGAATTAAGAATCACAACTCAGAGATGACAGTGGAATTGTGATGCTGAATTTTATTTTATTATACAAAAGTGAACTTGTCACATTTGGATGAGTTAAGAATGTTCATAATGTTACTTAAAAAAATGCTTGTAAAGATAATGGATTAATTTGTGATGGCAACGGCTTGACTCTGGAACTAATTTTATTCAGTTGTCACTATTTAATAGGATATGGGAGAAGAAATATCAATCAGATCAGCCATGAGGGGTTCCACCGTATGTGTATACAAATGTAATAACACGCTTGTGCTATTATACAAGAGGCAAAGCCAGGAAGAAGTAAGTCAATTATCAACCACTCCCCTGGGCCCGTGATGACCAGCAAGACCAAGTACAGCATTTTATAATCGCCTCCTACCAAGCTGGATGATTTAAGAGCGACATTTTGAGGGCAGCAACGCAGAGCCCACCCCCCAATTAAAAAAAAACGACAAAGCAGAAGAAGAACAGTGAGATCACCTCTGGATCTGTTGAATACACGGGAAGACAAACACTCGTCCTCCGGCGATCATTAGAGGAGGAGAGCGGGCGAAGCCTGCAAGGAAAGAGGAGGACGCGCAACACAAACATGATGTTCATTAATGTGTAACTTGGCTGCATGCAAGTTGCAGCCTTTTCATAAAGTTCCACACATGATCTCCCCTGCCAGACTTAAAGAAAAAGTCCAAATATATTATTCATTATCTTAATGCCAACAAGGATTTTGTATGCTTTGGTAGTTTGATGATCTAATTTTTGTTTAGCGATGTCATCTGTTGTGATGACTCAAATCAGTCACATGACACAACTGTGTAGTCAGCTGTTTGGTTGTAAATAAAGCCATTTCTCCCTTGAAAATATGAAATGACAGCCCACTGCTAATGTAAAACCAGGAATTAACAATATGATGGTTTTATATAAGTGTGACATTTAGAAATAATAATAAAAAAACAGCTGATTAGAAATAAATCAAAACCTATATTTAATCTAGCATTACCTTTTTATTACGTGACTGAATGACGTCACGCTGTTTAACTGAACCCAAGAAATGTAAATGTTAAAAAAGTGAAATTTGTAAATGGATAAAAAGAATCCAGCTACTTCAGTTTCTTTGTTAGTGGGATAAATGAAAGCCCACTGTTTAACTGAACCCAATAATTGACAAATTAAGGGTTCAACGTTTAAATACAAAATTAAACAGACGAATCTAGCAAAAGCTAAACAAAAAAAGACATTTATGCCCAAGATTCAATGAAACATCTTTACCTGAGACCACCATGGCTTCGTTGGGTCCACACGTGTAAAACATATTTGCTTTTGCTTAAAAATACAAACGGAAACATTGTCAGAGCTAAAAACACAACAACGTCTATTTTTTTCAGAACATTTTGAAACAAGTAAGGACTAATACGGTTGATGCATTGGGAACATTCAGTGCCCGATAAATTCAATTACTCGAGTGCGCAGCACTGACAGAACCACGCCCCCACGACAGAGGAATAAACCGAGAAACGACACGAAGTTCGATAAATTCTAATGTAAAAATTTCAATTAAGTACATTTATTGACAAGTTTAACACATTGAAACACGTTCAAATGGTGGTTCGTGGTGAACGCCTGCAAAATATCCTCCACCCCTATGTCCCCCTCCTCCACATTCCGAGGATTTTAACGGGTAACATTGCGACGACTTTCTTGTGTTTTCAGACTATAAAATCGTATGGATAATCAAATGTTGGCACGTAGGGATGACTTACCGTTATTTGTCGGATAGAGTAAAAAAAACGAGCTTTATTCGCGTTGGGTGGGATCGAGTGAGAAGGTTGCTGTTTACCGTCAATCGGAACGACAAAAATGTCTGCCAGACCGGAAGTGCACCATGGCCACGCCCATTCCACCAACGTCACTCTGTCACCATCTGCTGGACAAGCGCGACACTACACGTTAAATTGCAAACGTGACGTGTAAAAAGTCATGGCGAACTTGAACGTTTCCTGGATTTTATAGCTTCTAGAATTCAAATGATTGCATTTATGAACATTCAGAATATCTGGGCTAGAATTTTTCAATTCCCCAAATGTCCACTTATCCAATAGGTCAATCTTTTCCACTCAAGACTCCTTCAAATTAATTTGCGGTGTGGGGGAAGGGGGCACACCATTCTAATGTCTATATCATTGGTCCTAATAGCATAATTTCAAATGTCATTGAACAAGTTCAGAAAACAAGAAGAAAAAACTTAATTCAACTAACAAGAAGCTGTATAGTATTCTCTTCAAAATCAGTACGCAACGCAACTTAAACTATGGGGCTGTTTCTTGTACCAATAGAATTTCAAATTCATCCGCGCAAGGCCAAAAATCGAGTCATCTTAACAGGCATTTTTATTAGAAACAATTATCAAAACCTGTACGTTTAGTCCTGCCCGCAAGCACCACACCCCAGCAGTGTTGGTTTGCTAGGCCCAGTGGGATCTTGAGCAGTGTGTATTGTTCTGAGATCATGTGCTAAAGATGTACAGGTACAGTATTTGAAATAGGCAAAGAGCAAATTATTTTTGAAGTAAACAAAATTGAATTAACTGAGTTTTTATTTCGATTAATCTCCAGAGTTAACGCTTTAACTTGGATTTTTATACACATTTATAAATTTAATAATCAGCATCTCTGGTGAGTATGGTGTATTTGTTTCGGGTTTATATTTAGATTTTCCTTCATCATATTATGTACATATGATGCACAGTTACATGCTTTTCCCCCTTAGATTTGTGTGTAGTATTGCTGGTTTCTAGAATTGCAACATTACATGGGATAGTATTAAGAAGTTAATTAATATAAAATACACAAAGATATTTTTTCAACCTAAAAAGAAATTCATGTCTGAGTGTGAAAATCAACTGTGTTCTGTCTGCCTCCTTTTATCCCCTCACCACTCCCAACTCTGCAGCAGCGACAGCAGCAAGAAGGCCCCTCCTGCTGCAGGACCCCCAGTTCGAGAGCTCCGCAGCAAATTCAGCCAATCCCACACATCAAACTGGCCTCGCTTCCCATAGGCCACGCCCACTACTCCCAGCCTGCCTTTCCCTGGAGCGCCTCCAGCATTATAAATCCATTGTGCCACCGCCTCGCCTCGCCTCTTCTCGTCTGGTCTCTGCTCGTCCAACAAACTTTCCCCTTTTTTTGTCCCCCAACTTTTTTGGCAGCCACTATGAGGGAGATCGTGCACATCCAAGCCGGCCAGTGCGGCAACCAAATCGGTGCCAAGGTAGGAAACAATGAGAGAGAAAAAAAAAAAACATGTATTCGAGCAAGCGTCCAGTCTGCATGAGTGTGGGAAAACGGGCGTAATTTATGCAGGTGGGCTGGATGGATAATGACTCCGAGTTGGTGGACAAAGGGCTCACGCAACAAAAGAAATGAAAATGAAATTCTCACTTGCATGCAAGAGGAAGAGTGGCAGGCAGTGGCACGCAGTCTTTTGTTTTAATAATGCCATTGTGCAGTCCGGAGTCATGGAGGGTGGGTGTGGAAAGCCGGAATAACGGTACACTTGTCTGCTCATGTCCACCGCTCGGGCGTGTCTTCTCTTTGTCTGCATGCCTGTGTGGAAATGAGAGAAATACGAAAGAAGTGTCAAGTCCTTTCGACGTCTATTCCTCCCCTTTGTCCTGCCTTGCATTTAAATACCTCACACAAAAGAGTGTGAGTGTTTTTTTTTTTTCTTGTCCTCTCTCTGCCTTTCCTACTTCTACGACTAATCAATAATTGGCATTGATTAGATTTGTATTTGTGAGGGGGTGCAGCAGATGGTTCAGAACATCAGCTGTTGGGTGTGGCATGGATAATTGGCAGACAAAAGCGGAGCAATATACATTTTAAAAATGAATCACAATCTTGCTGTTTTTTTTTTTATTCTTGGTGGTGTTATCTGTTGATTTTAATTAGATTTTAAAAGCAAAAAAAAAATGATGTGGCTTTTCTTGGCACAATAGTAGAGCTTATGACATCATTGCGCTTGAGGGCCACACATCTGCTTGGCAACCAAGGCTACAAATGCTTAAAACAACCCCTCACTCTCTTGTACACAATTATCTTTCTTGGTAACATCATTTTTGGCAATATTTTCAATATATTAATATGAACTGATTTCTGAAATCGATTTTAAAATAGATTTTAAAGCAATGTGTTGACTATCAAACATAAAGGTGGATTAATCCAAATATGGACTAAATACAGGATTAAATTTTAATTTTTAAAAATTAAAAAATGTGGCCAATTTAAAAAAAAAAATAATGTAGCACAAATGACAGAAATTATTTTTAAAAAAGGATAACATGTTTTTAATACATCTAATAAAAGTACATGATCCCCTTTTGTTGATTAAATACTTTATAAAGTATACTAAAATAATTAAGTTTAATATAAAATAAAATATCAATTTAATTATTTCAATGTCTACAGATTTTTAAAGTCAACATTAAAACAATAAAAGATGACGTAAATTACACTAATTTATAGATTTTCAAATATACATGTATTCTTTTAGTCATATGTGTGCCTTGACTTTATGATCTATAAATATTTTTTGAAGGACACAAGCAAGAATTAAAAAAACGAAATCATCAAAACCCTAAAAAGTGCCTTATCATAATCAATTTAATTCACTGCAGAATTAAAAAATATATATTTTATTTCATGAAGCATGCCTTCATTTCGTGATCCGTAGTTTGTCCCCACCCCATCACGTTTAAAAAAGGAACAAAAGGGAAACTATGGTGAAGATGTTTCATAGAAGTAATTAAAAAAAAACACACAAAAAAAACAGATTTAACGATTTGATCCAATGTGTGTCTTGATTGTCTTTCTGATCCCTGCGAATTGTTCCTCAACCAAATAAAGGCGAGGGTGGGGGGAAGGAATGGAGGAACCAGCTGATGCTCATCGCATCCTGGGTGAAGTCACAAATTGAATTTCATCCCTGCTAATCTGCTCATGGCCCGCCTATGAAAGAATCGCCTAAATTATTCGCATTTGTTTGACATCATTCTGCATTCGAATCTTCACTTTTTTTTTTTTTTTGTAGCGCGTTTCTCTCCTTGCGGACCGACTCGGATGTCCAGTGTGGCTTTGATTGACACAATCGCTGAGCGGGCGTCATTGTGGCGCAAGTGGGTCAGGGTGTGGCATCATCATCACCATCATCATCATTGCCATCTATTGTGTCACTCAAAAGTGCGCCTCATATTAAGGTCACTTTTTTTTTTGTGGGTGGTCATAGTCCACAGATCTCCCAATCTTTTAAATACCGCGACCCGTTTACCCTGATTGCTCTAAATCCTGTGTCTGCTCCTGCTGCTGCTGCTGCAAAAAAAAAAAAAATGAGGTTGCATGACAGAGGGAAGAAAAGTTGGAGGATCTCTTATTGCAAATAGCTACTTGCTTGCATCAACAGTTCCACTGGCTTAGAGGGGTTTAAAGCAGAAAAGTGTGGTCTTTTAAATTGGCAGGGGGGAGAGTGAGGGGGGAGGAGGTTGGGTGGGGGGGGGTGATCTCAATACAATCAGCTTCTTCAGCGTGACGTTTATTTTAACTCCGAAGCAGATGAGTCGCTTCTTTGTGCCTTCTTCTTTGGGTGTTTAAATGTGAAAGAAGTGCTCAGTCATCAGTCTCTGACTCCAAGGGAAGTCATCGCAGCTGTATCATGTTCAATCGCTCAGTCCAAGAAGGGATCATCCGACGCTACAAATTTGCACACTCCTGTTTTTCTCATTCACTCTTACTCTGCTCCTACGACTTGAACGCCATTGCTTGTTGTGCAGTCATGTGATGTTGTGTGTGTGTGTGTGTGTGTGCGCAGTTCTGGGAAGTGATCAGCGATGAACATGGCATCGACCCAACAGGCACCTACCACGGAGACAGCGACCTCCAGCTGGACAGGATCAGCGTCTATTACAACGAGGCCACAGGTTACACGACATTCTTCAAGTCACTATTATTAAAATGTGGAATTTAGGAATGAAACGATGTTCCTTAGCGTCCACTCTGCAAAAAAAAAAAAAAGCTTGATTAATGAAAAAAAATCCATGAATAAGGATGGAAAGCGGTTCAAATAATGCAACTAAAAAGAAATTAAAACTATTCAGCACTTCAAAAACTGCCATGTGTTGATCAAATTTCCATTTGTGGTTGTATTCATTTAAGGTAACAATGTTGGCACAACTAAGCAAGAAATTTGTTTTTCTCCAAAACAATTTGATGAGTTGTTTTTACTTTTGTAGTTTTTACTAATTATATATTTTTCACTTATTATGCTTATTTTTCCTTATTTTTGTGTAAGTTGGGGGCTAATACAAGGGACAATTTTTCTCTGTTGAAAACGCGGGAAAGCCACTTTGCACATTAGAAAAACTTAAAGTTCATTGCCTTGAATTTTTACTTTTATTTTTTTAAACGGTGTATGTGACTGAGCTGGAGTCCCACTCATGATAATTTCGAGCATAACTTTTGAGGCACATTTATCGAAATATTTTGGCTCAGCTCCAAATAATACCATTAAAAAGAATTGTTAAAAAAGAGTGAATCAATATGACAAATTCTAAAATTAGCGAATTTTAAAGAAATAATTCCTGCTGAAATGTTGCATCTAATCTGTTCTTAAGAACATAAAACTAAAAGAACCAAGACATATACAGTAGCTTTAAATTTAAAAAATGTGAATGACCCCTGATCTAAAGTATAACTTAATTGTTTTCTTTATCCATTATCAGTAATTCAAACAATAGACTGATTAATTTTTAAACTTTCAGATAAGCCAGCCATTGTTCATATCAGTCTGAATTTGTAGCGATGTGAATTTAGGTTAGGTTCGAATTAGATTTGTTGGAGGAGGAGAGATTGAGGACAGTGGGAGGATTCCCAGCATGGGAGCAGATGGGAGGGACTTGAGCGTTCTTTTTTTGTCTGCGTTATTATTTCACTGTGTTTTGTGTTCCATTACTGAGCTGTTTTGCTCTGTGTGGGCCTCACTCTCGTTTTCCGACTGTAGGAGGGAAATATGTCCCCCGTGCCATCCTTGTGGACTTGGAGCCCGGCACCATGGACTCCGTGAGGTCCGGACCTTTCGGACAGATCTTCAGACCTGACAATTTTGTCTTTGGTGGGTGTGTTGATGAACTCTGTTATCAGCAGTACACCACGCCATACTTGAAGGGGGAGTTTGCAGTGTTCAAACTGCTAGCAAGATTTGCAATAAACGTAGCATCACTTTACTAATGCTTCCCCCGATCAATCCCCTCCCCCCCGAGTTTTTGACCTAAACCATGCCTCACACTAATTCACATAAGTCCCATTCTCAAATAGGCAGACAACACATCTCCAACTTCAACAAAATACAAATGCTAAGCTAGCATTAGCACTGTAAAAAAGCCAGCGTTAGCCGTGGTGGCTACGTTGTTAGCATGACTGATGTGGGAAGGAGTGTTACGATAACATGAAACTTCATCGTTTTGAAGTTGTTTTTTTTGGAGTGTATACTCTATTAGAAAACAAAAAGAGGTTATAGATGTACTGTCTGAAAATGGCAGAGTGGAGTTTGAAATGTATTTTGACTAAGTAAGGACTAGAAGGTACAAATTTCTGTTGTGTAATGTAGTAAAGAGAGAGTAAAAGTAAAAATAGTCAGTAAAATAAATACGCAAAGAAACCGTTATTTGTACAAGTGACCTGATTTTTGAATTTTTCCAAAATAGCCTACACGTCATTACAGTATTCTATTTTTTGTTGTTGGAGTTGAGATATGAACTGTCAACTCACTTCACAAAAGCAGAAGAAATAGTGTCCAATTTAAAAAAAAAAAAAAATTAAATAAAAGGCTTCAGGCTGTTTAATGCCACTCCCAGCTGAATTTACTGTCAAACTAAACTTGAACAAGGAGAACCACTCATTGTGGAAAAAAAAAAAAAACAGCCTTTAGTGCGCTAGCTTAATGGTAATGCTAACACAAAAATGCACTTCTTAAAGCGCTTGAAGCAGCTGATCTTTGAACACAAATGGTGCACGGACAAATTTTGCGACTGACTAGTCTTCTGTGAACAGAATCGCTAAACTGAGCTGTCGTGTAGGTCAGAGCGGTGCTGGAAACAACTGGGCCAAGGGTCACTACACGGAGGGTGCCGAGCTGGTGGACTCGGTCCTGGATGTGGTGCGCAAAGAGTCGGAGAGCTGTGACTGCCTGCAGGGCTTCCAGCTCACACACTCCCTGGGCGGAGGAACCGGGTCGGGGATGGGAACCCTGCTCATCAGCAAGATCCGGGAGGAATACCCCGATAGGATCATGAACACCTTTAGCGTGGTGCCGTCCCCCAAGGTGATATCACTTTATGCCTCCATTTTCTATCGTCGTTGTAAAGCACTTAAATTCTTTTTCTCTTGGCATCCGTTGTAGAGAGTGCGCCTTTGTTTGAAATTTTCAGTGAAGTCTCGCTCAACAAAGTGCATTTTTTCCTTTCGGGTTTAAATCTAGTAGGGCTGACCGATTTTGAGAAATATAATTGCCAGTTGCGTATTCTCTATTCCGACACGCTGCCCAAACATGATCATAATGCATAATATTTTGTGCTAAGGTGTCCGACACAGTGGTGGAGCCGTACAACGCCACGCTGTCCGTCCACCAGCTGGTGGAGAACACAGACGAGACCTACTGCATCGACAACGAAGCTCTGTATGACATCTGCTTCCGCACGCTCAAGCTGACCACGCCCACTTACGGAGATCTCAACCACCTCGTCTCCGCCACCATGAGCGGCGTCACCACGTGCCTGCGCTTCCCGGGCCAGCTCAACGCCGACCTGCGCAAGCTGGCCGTCAACATGGTGCCTTTCCCCCGTCTGCATTTCTTCATGCCCGGCTTCGCCCCGCTCACCAGCCGCGGCAGCCAGCAGTACCGCGCACTCACCGTCCCCGAGCTCACGCAGCAAGTGTTCGATGCCAAGAACATGATGGCGGCCTGCGACCCGCGCCACGGCCGCTACCTGACCGTGGCCGCCGTCTTCCGAGGCCGCATGTCCATGAAGGAGGTGGACGAGCAGATGCTCAACGTGCAGAACAAAAACAGCAGCTACTTTGTGGAATGGATCCCCAACAACGTCAAGACGGCCGTGTGTGACATTCCTCCCCGCGGCCTCAAGATGGCCGTCACCTTCATCGGCAACAGCACAGCAATCCAGGAGCTGTTCAAGCGCATCTCCGAGCAGTTCACCGCCATGTTCCGCCGCAAGGCCTTCTTGCACTGGTACACAGGCGAGGGCATGGATGAGATGGAGTTCACCGAGGCCGAGAGCAACATGAACGACCTGGTGTCCGAGTACCAGCAGTACCAGGACGCCACGGCCGAGGAAGAGGGCGAGTTTGAGGAGGACGCAGAGGAAGACGCTTAAAACAGAAGACGGGCGACGAGGAAGTCAAAGGGCCCACCACTTCTGTAACAGAGGAGACCACATAGTATCAAGCTGTTAGAACCGAGTCTTTCAGACAATGTTAGTGCCCCCAAGTCATTCAGCTCCAATAAAATCTGTCAAGTGAGAAGCTGCTGTCTCTTCATCATTGCTCACCGTAGCGATTCGCGATCCAATCTGCAAATCACCATGATTTAGTTCAGTTTCCCAACATTTATAGACTCAAGGCATCTATTTTACATTAGAATAATGTCAAAAATAATATATGCATTAATCTCAGAGAGGAACTAATCTGTAATTTAACTCCCCTAAAAAGGTTAATAATTGCATTGCCTATAGATGCCACAGCACTACAAGTACTTTAATTTCAGCCACTTCTCTCACTACAACACAGTTCTTTGCCACCAAAACCCTACTTTACATTTACCGTGGCGCCATCTTGTGGCCATTTACTGAAAATAGGTTCCCTCAAAAATCAGTACTGGGAGGTGCCAGACTAACTTAATAATAAAAAATATATAACACTTTTTGATTTCCAGGCGACCAGGGTGCATTCATGGACCGCATGTAGCCACACGAAGTAATAAATGACTAAGAACGCATGCATAGTTTCCAGTGGCAACAGACCGGGATGATATTACTGAATGTAATGTTTTTTTTTCTGCTGTGGCAGCAATATTATGGTTAAGGTTGCATAACCAACATGACAAGCAAGCCAAGTGACCACAGCTATCGCGGGCATTAGGCAAAATAAACTGCAAGCAAAAAATCTTAACCCTCGTTTGAACATCAAATGCACCATTTCAATTTCAGGCTAGACTCGAATAAGGCTTTTCATTTGCATTCACATATTATAATAGGCTTTTTTTTATTATCCAACTCCAAAAAACGTACTTTTAAGGCAAAAAATAACATCTTAATACACATTCCTTATTTTGAAATTAAATGAAACTGAAAGTTTTTTTTTTTTTAAAACGTGTACGTTCCCTTTAAAAGACACGTGGCGCGAAACTTTGTTGTCCGATTACTGATTTTGATCCAATCAGAGACCTGCCAATTCAGACGTACGGGCAAATGACCAATGGATGTGGAGTATTGTGGATTGACCGTCATGCTAACCAATCGCGTGAGGTCTGACATATTCTAGTTAGGCGTGACCCAAGGCCACCCGGAAAAACGCTTTAAGTTTATCTTTCATTGAGTAGAGCGGGGGGCTGCGTGAGGCAAGTTTACACTAGTTACTTACACCAGGACGAAATTACACTATATACACGGTCTACGTGCATATTTATGATTTTATATGCGAAAATATGCATCATCTACTGCCAAAGTGATCAACGATCTATTTGTATTGTCATTACATTGAACTTGCATTATTATTGTGCTGTTTGTATGCATTGACGTTTGAGTTCTAAACTCACCTTATCAGTTGGTTTGCGAATGCAATCAAAGCGAACGATTTATCAGAACACAACTATGCACATAAATTGCAATTAGCCGAAGCATGTCAGTGTAAACGTGTCATTACTGCTATGCTAACGTTCACGCTAATGTTAGCTTTGTAGCATTACAATATGTGATGCTTAGAAGAAGGCTACGATAAATCGGATGTGAAATCTGTGATTATGTTCGGCAGACGTCCTGCTTCCTGTCGAGGAATGGACGCCACTCAGGTCGTCAACGAGTCCCTCTTTGAGTCAGACGAGGAGGGAAATGAAGAAAAGCCAAACAAGGGGCGGCAACCTTTAGCCAAACTGTGTATCTTGAAGAATGATCACGTTCCTGAAAGAGGTAAGAGGCACGCTTGGAAACATCAGACGTGCTGGAGGTCGAGGGCACTTATGACACCAAGACCCTTAAAACCACACAATCACACCTCTTATAAAGTTTACTGAACCCTTATAAATAGTTCCCTGACAGTTTTTATTTAATCTCTTATTGGTCATCATATTTAAAAAAATAAATAAATAAAAGGCCCTTGCCAATATTGGCCAAATTGTCAAATAGGGGAGGCTGTCAATACCAGCCTCCGATACTTAAGGGGGAAAAAAATGCATAAATTGTCTGACAATGTACTTCCCGCCCACAGAATTTCCCCTTTTTATGGGCGATAACGTGCTTGGTCGTGACGTTGGCACCTGCTCGCTGCCCATGCTGGCGCCCTCCGTGTCCAAACAACACGCCGCAATCCGCATCTCCGTCCATCAGAAACGAGGATCCCGAAGGGGCATGGAAGTAGAGGCCGTGGTTCGAGACTTGGGCAGCATGAACGGCACCCGCATTGGCCGCGTCAAGTTGATCCCCAACATATCCTACCCACTCAGCGAGGGGAACCGTCTGTTCGTGGCGGACATGCCGTGTCAGTACCTCAGCATTAACGACGCCTGCAAAGACGTCGGCAGCCGGACGTCGGGTGTTGGCGTCAGTTTACCGGGGGATTCCGTCGAGAAGAGAGATGGCCTTAAGGAGAGTGCCAGCCAGGTGTCACAGATTTCACCTCCGGGCAAAGCAGAGAAGAAGCCTGCATTGAACAGCTGTCTGTCTTTTGAGACCACTCCAGTCCAGCCGCAGGGGATTCTGGTCCCAGAATCGGAGTCGGACTCTGACGGAGAAAGGCCAAGAAACAAAGAGAGCAGATACAAGCTTAGAGGTACGTGTATAATTTGTAACTGTACAGAAAACTGATTGATTTGCAAGTAGGCGTTGGGGTCATAGCTCATCTTCTCATCATTTTACTTCCTCTCGCCCTCCGCGTTGTGGTGTCTATTTCTTCATAATTTCCTTGGATGCTTACAGGGTCAGATTCCGGTCCCACCTGCTCGACCTTCTTGAGTCCCACAAACAAAATAGTCCCTGAAAGGTATTTTACTTGACTTTTTAAAAAAAAAATTTTTTTTTTATATAATATAGATGAAACTGATCCATCAACGATGATGTCGCTCGTAGGCGTGTTTGGAGTGGCCAACAAGTGAATCCATCCTCGTTTAGATGTTGGTAACGGCTAATCACGGCTGCCCTGTTTTCTGAATCTGAGCCATGATTGGTTGCTAGCTGAACCTCGTGCAATTGTGATGTCATTTTCTGTCGACAGAAGTGACAAAATTGCCGCCTCCTGAGATGGCTGAAAATGGATTTTGCTGCTTAACTCATATTCTGCAAAACACAATATTAATCCGACTGCCATGTTTGACTAGTTGGCCAACATAGAACATATTCTTGTAAAGAAAAATTTTGGGTTGACATCCCCTTTAAGGTTGTGATGCATCTAATTTAAGAAGCAGTATTACGCACTGCACTTATTGTAATTTGTGGGCTGTGGACTGTTTTACAGTATCTATATCTGATTTGTAGGTGGCTGTTTTTAAAATATTTTTTGTTGAATTTTCTTTACCGTGGTGTTTATTTTTTTTAATCTTGCTCACAAGAAATAATTAAATCATACAAAGTAACACTAAAACGAATAAAAACTCAACTAAAACTATGCATTTTCAAAAATCTAAAACTAAATAAAACTAACAAACTCACTCTAAAAATAAATGAAAACAAACTACATTTAACAAGCAAAACTTAAAACAAAAATAAAAAACAAACAATAATAAATATTCCAAAACTAGTATAACCCTTGTACCAACTCACTTGCAATTCTCATGAGGGCAAGCGTTACAGGAAGTGGCTGGATAGCAAAAAAAAAAAACAGTGGCAGCCCAACGCTTTTGCACAGAAAATTAAATCTATTTATACATCTGAGCAATAATCTCTGTCCTTTCCATAGTCCCTACTGCGAAGATGGAACACCCATCACGCCGTCATCATCTACCAGAGAGACGCCTCACGGGCACGTCACTTTCAGAAAAGAAGCAGACGTCCATGTCGGCGGACAGGAGAAAAAGGACACGCTCGCGTTTGTGGACGACAGTGACGAGGAGGAGGAGGAGGCCGGCGCTTTGGAAAACGGCCAGACGGCGGGAAGGGAACAACGTGTGCTAGAACAGCTGAAAAACCAGGCCGGGTTTATAGAAGAGGAGTTGCCGCAACTGTCCACAAGCACCGTTTCCCCACATGCCATCCCTAAATTTAACTTGGACAGCGACACCGACATGGAGGAGGACGAGGGCGATTTGCAGAGGTCGGACGCTCTGTGCTTTCACATGGACAGCGATACAGATGTGGACGAAGGCGACGCATTTGCAGCTCCCGCGCGGCCCGAGGGATGTGACCGTCGCCCTGACACGTCACCCGATGCTAAAAAAGCTGACGCGGCTCCTCCGTTGCCGCCGGATGACTTCCAGCTAGACAGCGACACAGATGTGGACGAGCAGGCCGACGACAGCGGCGTGGGTACGCCGCCTTCCAGGCGACCATTGATTGGTGACATTTTGGAGTCAGATGACGAGCAGGCGTTCGCGCTTAGCGCTCAAACGAATGTCAGCGATTCAGCCGCGGGATCGAATAACAGCAATGCGGTGCGAGATGGTCCTCGCTCGTCACCTGTCGCCACCGCACCCTCCTCAGCGACTCCTGGTATCAACTCAGCAGCTGCTCAGTCGGAGTCCGACACTGACGTGGATGAGTCCGGTGCGCCCCCTGCTGACCGGGATAGTGATACGGATGCGGAAGAAGAAAAAAATGCAATGACCCTTCCGGGGATAAAACAATCCGGTTTAAAGTCTCCACAGGTGCAAAATTGCTCTACCCCTGTGCAACTGGCAGGTACGTGCAGTGGAACACAGCAAGATGAGGTACACCTGCACATGTGCTGTCTCAAAAATGTGTTCATTGTTGCGATTGTTGTTTGTCGTACTTTGAAAAACTTTTTTTTTTACCACCAAATACAACCTTTGTAGAGTAGACCACGGTTTATAACGAGAGTGGACGCCAGTAAAAAATTGCAATTTATAAAAATAGTTCGACCCCTTCCACACGATCGAAACATTTATTTGAGATTTAAAAAAAAATTTTTTTTTAAATAGAATCTAAAAAAAAAAAATAAAATGTATGTACTCTCATTTCTTCCCAAGTTCTTGAAACATTTGTTTGGTTCATTGAGGTTTTCTGACGTAGTTCCTACGATTGGTCTGTGACAAGTTCACGTTGATCGGCCAAAGTCAGCTTGGAAAGACTCCAGCTCACCCTTGATCTTAAATTAGGAGAAGTGTAACGGAAAATGGATTGTGATGTATTTCAGTAGGTTTATGTCCCATTTCTGATGAGTCTCAAGCCCAAAAAATGTGAGGGGGATGATTGCTTTGCTTTGAGTTAAGAATCGTGGTTTTCTTTACACTTGGATGTTTTCAGAAGGAGAAGTGGAAGAAATGGAGACTCAAGCCTTCCTGACGCCCTCTCTGGATCCGATTGAACGTAAGTTAGTGTTGAGTAACTCATTATTTTAGGGCTATTTTTTCCTTCGTAGACCTTCAAAATTTGCACCGTAATTTTCGGTGCTATGTCATTGTGGTTCTAATTTGATCCGAACCGAGCCTTGGTGTAAAATAGCTTTATTTGGTCACTTTGTGCATGTTTCCAAGAAACTGCTTAAAAGAAAAAAAATCCTTTCCTTTCCGTTACCTAGGTGGTTTCAACAGCGCTGTAAGATCTGCAGCCATCTCTTCATGCTTGGACAGCCTGAACGAGGAGGAGGAGGAGGAGGAGGACTTTGTTGTGGATGAGACGCAGTCCTTCATCCTTCAGCCTCAAAGGCAGATCCGAAGTTGCAAGAATGACGCCAGACAACCCTCAGGCTGTGACTCATCCGGCGAGGACCCGGACGAAGTGCCGAGCGGAGGAGCGTCTTTCCAGCTGGGCTTGTCTGACAGCAGCCACCTCCGGAGTGCGGCTCGAGCTCTGGCCATGGAAAGCACCCAGGCCTTTGTCTCTGATACCCAAGACTTAAACGTTGAGGCCACCCAGGCCTACGGGGCCGACGAGGCGCCTGCCGGTAGTCCGGTGATGCTGGAAGGGAGTCGGAAGGTAAATGTTGCTTTACAAGAAACACAAGCCTATATTTCAGAGCCTTTCAGTGACTCTGAAGACGAGCCAAAGGAGGATGCCCAGACCCAACATTTTGACTTGGCCAGGTCTTGTTCCCTTGCTTTGGCTGAAACCCAACTCATGACTACCTTCCAGGAAGAGGAGCCCCCGACTACAAAGAGGCCCGTCGACCCTTTGAAACTAAACCCGATGGCTAAAAAAAGTAATTTGAGCGAAGAGGCGCAAACGGAGTTTGTAGCTCCGATTATTACCGAATCCCCGCTCAGGTATGCAGGAGAAGCTGAGGAAACAAATGCTGCAAGTCAAACGGAAGACTCTAATGAAGAAGACCCGATTCCAGTCTTACCGGAAAGAAAAGTCCAGCTTGATGATGTCACGCAACCCATTACGAGTTCTTATCGTCAGCCGATGAGTATAGCCGCAACCCAGCCGATGGCTACGAGTGAAACCGACGAAAGCAACGACGAGGAAGCCATTCCAGTTTTGGCCGAGGGAAAAGCAGAAATGCAACCTATTCTGAGTTCTCATCCTTTTGCGGCTGATCGTCCGCCTTTGAGTTTAGTCGCGACCCAGCCGATGGCTACGAGTGAAACCGACGAAAGCAACGACGAGGACACCATTCCAGTTTTGGCGGAAGGAAAAGCACGGCTTGATAAAGAAATGAAACCCGTCATGAGTTTGTCTCGTTCTGCTGCTGATCGTCCACTTTTGAGTTTAGCCGCAACTCAGCCGATGGCTACGAGTGACGTCGAAGAAAGTGATGACGACGACTTAGTTCCAGTTTTGGATGAAGAAAAAATTCAACTTGACAGAGAAATGCAACCCAATGTGAGTTCTTATGGTTTCCCTGCCAATCATCAGCCTTTGAGTATAGTTTCAACACAGCCCACAGTTTTGACTAAAAATGAGCAAACTGACGGCAAAAGCTCAATTGAAGTCTCACATGAAACTAAAGTGCCGTCTAATAAAGAGAAACAACCCAGTACGAGTTCCCACCGTTTGGATTTTGCAACCCAGCCTACAGCTCCAAATGACGAAAGTGATGACGAAGACCTGATTCCAGGCGTACCTGAAAGGGAAACACGACTCGATAAAGAGAGGCAACCTAATCTAATTTCTTACGGTGTCGCCGCTAATCATCCGTTGATGAGTCTAGCCTCGACCCAGCACATGGCTGCAAGCAAAAACGACAAAACTGAGGCCGAAGACTCAAATGAAGTCTTGGCGCCTAATAAAGAGACGCAGCCCGATGCAAGTTCTGACGCTGCTGCAACCCAGCCTGTGGTTGCAAGCGACGATGAAGAGGACGACTCAATTCCACTCTTGCGTAATAAAAGAAAATCAAGGCCGCTGCAAATCGAGGAGACGCAGTCCCTCAGCAGTACTCTTGAAATCCCATCAGACAGTTGGAGTGATCCAAATCCAGGAAAGAACGGAGCCGAAGGCCGAGGGAGCAGTAACGTCTCCTCATCAGGAAGTGCAACACAACCAGAAGAAGAAAAGACTCAGCCGAATCTTGACAGCTTGCCGAACGATGAGAAAGATGAATCGGGTACCGGTCAAGAAGAGTTTGTCAATTGCGACGTTTCTTCAGATGGAGCTCAGCTTGTGCGTGAAGATGAAGAGGCTGACAGCGAGATCTTGATCCCCGCCTCGAGGAGACGGGAAGCCAAACCGCTGCAAATTGAAGACAAGTCTCAGTCGCTCGTATGTTCTCAAGGCGAGGAGGGGACACGTGAGAATCAAAATTCTTCAACCTCCGCGGTTGAATGTCAGTCGACGAGCACGAACGAATCAGGCCCATGCGATCGACGTCGTCAACCTGAAGTCGGAACGAGTATCACTCTTGAACACTCGAGAGGAACACATTCACAGTTTAGAGAAAAGGAGGAGCCAAGGGAAAAAAGACAAACGAGACCCAAAACGGGAAAGCCCAGGCCTGCTGCGAGTGAACTTGACGAAGAGGCCTCGAGGCAGCAGACCGACCTCCTTGAGGTCCAAGACAGGAAGCAAGAGAGACGACGAGGTCGAAATGCGCCGACGGATAAGGAGTCCGAACGGTCGGCAGCGGCGGAGAATCAAAGACGTGAGGAACTGGAAACAGAAGAACAGAAACGGGATAAAGCAGAAGAAGCGCTTCATCAAAAGAAAGAAGAAAAACCCGAGGCAATACCGAGAGGTCGGCGAGCAACCAGAAGGACGATCGCTGCTCCTCCCCGAGCAGCTCCAAGTCCAGATGATGTCCCAGCCAAGAGGACCCGATTCCGCTCCAACTCTGCCAACTCCGTCAGCTCCGAGGTGTCCACTTCAAGCATCCAAGGGAGTCGAGGCCGAGCGACGAAGACGTCCAATGGGTCCATCGCCGGACTACCGCCAGAACCGGACAGTCGCGCCACTTCTCCCCTCGGAACAGTTTCCAGATCCAGCTCCTCGAACTCCCTCGCTTCGGAGCTGTCTTGCAGTAGCCTCGGCTCTCAGAGAGGTCGAGGAGGCAGACAACGAGGAAGCGGGCGCAAAACGGAACCCGGGCCCAGCTTGATCCCGCCTGTGTTCGGTCAGAGTCCCGCTGCTAAGCCTACGCCGCGGAGCCAGAAGGGCAAGAAGCCAGACGTGTCCCCCGCTGCGCTTTCTGATGAGAATGATAAGGAGACGCCAACATCAAAACAGACTCCTGCCACTAGGGGGAGGCGGCGAGTCAATGTGAAAGAACCCTCAAATGAGGGGAACCACTCCACTGGTGAATCTCCCCTCCCCAAAAGAACCGTCAGGGGGAGAGTTCAGAGCACAGTCAAAAGTGAAGCCTTCGGGGCGCCGTTGTCGCCCTCAGGAAGCAATGACGTGGAGGCCAACGACAAGGTGCAAGGAAGGAAGAGAGTGTTGAAGGCAGAAGTGCCAGATGAGAATCCAGCTCCGGTCCAAGCCAAGAGAAGAGCCAAAGCGTCGTGTGCTCAGGCGGGCAGGAATCCCAAAGAATCTCCTTCCGACAAAGCCAGCGAGGATGGAAATGCGACACGTGTCGGTGGTTCTGGGGAAGGTGCTCAGGTAACTCCAGTCATGCTTTTTAGTAGAATTTATTTTTGATGAAAGTTTTCCGCGTATTCATTGTTTGGATCGATTGATTTTTGTTGTAAAGTTTCTTCGTTGCAGTCCACTTGCATTTAGGCCCAACTTGGGCACGGGTGGGGTTTCGATGATGAATTCAGATTTGAACTGTCGGAATGTATCATAGCGTTCTGCTATTGGTTGCGTTTCGACTGCGCGGGCGTAGCTCGAGTTGCGGGCCACAAATGAAACGCCGCCGCTGCTTGTCTCGCTTCTGATTCAGCTAATGCGCTTCGGTCGTCATCACTGAAAACATGACACATTCCTTCCCGTTACGAACACACCAGAGTGCCCTCACTCACCACTAACGATACCGTTGATTGTCTAATCAATTAAGTGGTAAATTGATGGCTTCCCGATGATCATTTCACGTATTGGTCCTTCATTTTTATTTTGTAGCCTCAGACGCCAAGCAGCAGCAGGAGGAAACCGCGAGAGGCTCCCGTGAAATCCACGCTGGTGACTTCTCGCAACTCTTCCGCGAGTCGCCGCGTACGGGATGCCAGCCGCTCTTATAAGGTTTGTGTGGCATGTGGATGTGTTCGCCTCCTCTTTTTTGGGGAGGAAATTTGTTTTACAAAAAAACACAACTTTGAACATTTGAGCTTGTGGCTCTAGTCAGAAAAAAAAAATCTCTGTTTTCTTATCATGGGTGCGTTGGGAAATGTGAGCCGTGATCATTCGGAAACTTGGAACGAAAATACGGTACACAGTTGCGTTCCAAAATTCATGCGAGAAAAATGGGTGGTAGCCGTGTGACGGGCGTTCGGCGCGGCTTAATAGCAACCTAAATCCTGCCCTCATAGTTAAAAAAAATGCAGAAAATCACCTACGGCGGGGATCATGGAACATATCAGAACATGTTGGTTGCAGTAACCTTGGGTTCTCCTGCTCAGGTGCTGTTCACCGGCGTGGTGGACGAACCCGGGGAGAGAGTGCTCGCCCGTTTAGGAGGCTTCCTAGCCAAAGGCACCGCAGACATGAACTGCCTCGTGACCGACAAGGTCCGCAGGACCGTCAAGTTCATGTGCGCCGTGGCCAAAGGGATTCCCATCGTCAACATACACTGGCTGGACAAGGTCAGGCGCTAAATGCTCGCTGAAAATGATCAGGTTCAAATGTGTCTGAAAGTTTTGAGACTTTTTTTTTTATTTTTTTTTTTTTTTTTTTTATAACAGTGTGACAAAGCCGGGAGCTTGTTGCCTCCCGACGGCTTCATCATGAGCGATCCAGAGCAGGAGAAGAAGTTCAGTTTCCGCCTGCAGGAGTCTCTGAGGCTCGCCAGCAGCCAGCCGCTCTTACAGGTGCTCCAACTCGTTCATTCCTTTTATTACCGAGACCATTTCTGATCTTCTTCCATCCATTGTGGCGGTCCGGTTAACGTCGGTGCAGAACAGGCGGCGGCTGCTCTCCAGAAGTCACGTCGTTTTTGTACCAAATGATTATCTACTGCTTCCACTCAATAACATTTGCTTTGGGGTCAATCGTCATCAATATGAATGACTTGTATGACGTGTAGGTCCGGTCTCACAAGAATTTAGTAGCACTTTGTGTGAAAAATAATGAAGCATATTAGTAGAAAACTGACATTTTGGATTTTGCTGTGAAATTATTTCAAAATGTATGCTGTGGTTTAATAGGATTTTGTGCCGAGAAAGTGATGCAGCGTGATTAGTGGAAAAAAAACTGATTTAGGGGTTCCTGTGAAAATGCTTTTATTTTATTTTATTTTATTTTTATTTATTTTAGTTTATTTTAATCTATTTATTTATTTATTTTTGGGGGGTTGGAATCTAATGAAAGGAACATGAAGTTGCGTCAAAATGTTTATAAATTTATAGTTTCATTACTTTCCGGCTAAATGTAGCATTGTGAGCGCATTGTTTTTTTTTGTTTGTTTTTTTTTGGGGGGGGGGCGCTACATGTCAGCAATATTTTTGAAAGGTGAGCCTTTTCCACATAGAACATTTTTTTGGTGTGTGAATAGCCTGATTTCAGCTTCAGGACTCAACTAAATTAGCAAGCGTCTTCCTTGACATGAGCCTTTTCTATTTACAGCTAGCATGCTAACAAAAGATGTATACCAAGTTACTTCTGGTCTATGTTACTGTGCCGAGTCATCGAAAACATTGTTTGACATTCCGCCCACCTGAAAAAAAAAAACCTAAATAAAACACGAGCACCACTGAGAACAATGTGCAGACATCTCAAAATACGATACACAAAACACGATTCTGCTTTGTGTTCTGTTCCAGGGCTACAAGATCCACATCACCAAGTCGGTGAAGCCCGAGCCCGTCCAGATGAGAGAAATCATTTCCTGCAGCGGAGCTACGTTTCTCCCGAAGATGCCCTCCACACACAAGGTGCCAACTCACAAAATCTGGGCAGTGAAATGAAATTTTAATAGCGATTCCGATTTTTGGACTTTCTGAATGCTAACGTGACGAAAACAGACAACGCGTGTGCTTTTGTCCCGTTCCCTCGTCAGCCTCAAACGGTGGTGATCTCCTGCATGGAGGACTGGCCGTTGTGCCGCGCGGCCGTCTCGGCGTCGCTCCCGGTCGTCACGGCCGAGTTCATCCTCTCCGGGATCCTGCAGCACAAACTGGACTTTGACACGCACAAGCTGTCCGCCCCGCCGCATCCGCCGCTGCCGGACGATGGCAGAAGGCGGAGCAGGCGGATGATGTAGCGGCCGCGAGACCGTTTGACCGTTACAAAATTAAAAGACTCTTTTAGGAAGAGATCCTAAAGAATGTACTGCATCAAAGCTGCAACTGCTGACACGTCAAAACGCGAGTAGATAATTACTCACAAGGAATTGTGGACATTCACGGAAATTTCACACAAAAGCCACGTTTTGGAAGATCTGTGAAAGTAGTTGGCGGGCAGCAACAACTGCTTTCGACACAACAGGGAGGCGGAAGGAGTGTCAGGTACGAAACTTTATATACACTTGTGGTTCTGATACTACCAGAACAATTAACATCATTTGTAGGGCCTGACTGATATTTAGCTGTTTTGAAATTGACAAAAAAATATCTTTTTCCCTCCAGTTAGAAAAATAATAAAATACAGTAACACCACCCCACCACAAAAAGTAAAAGAAAAAAATGTTTTTTGACATTTTTTGTTGTTTTTCTGTTAAGTGTGATGTTAAATACTATAGAACAAAGTATCGTAAACCAGTGAACTATTCTGCTTTAAATCATTTCTTCATTGTAAGTGTTAAGGGTCCAAAAAAAAAGGGTTTTATTCAGCATTTGAATTTTTTTCACATTAATTGGCCGATTAATCAATTATCAGAATTTTATTTTCAATATCGGCACCCGGCGAAAAAAAATCGCTATCAGTCAGGCCCAAGACAATTGCGCAATTTGCATTCCATTTTTTTAAATAAGTATCCCAGCTTTTACAAGACGGCGTGAAAGAGGCTAATGACTCCGCTTGACATGCTAACCGTTTCGCCCATGTTGGACAACAAGTGCACCTCACCACCGCCCCACTTTTGGTTGCCATGTACTTAGTGTAAGTACTTTTTAAACAAGCCTTATTCAAATCATGCCGGATGGGAATAATGACCCGTACATTATCCCCGTCACCTCCTCCGCGAAACACCGAACAGAAATTAGCCGCGCTTAATCGGCTCGTGGCGCTTCTCGGTAATCAGCTGCTTGTGAAAGGGGGGAGTTGTATAAAGGTTTGCGCGGCAAAAAAAAAAAAAAAAACTAGCGGAATGCCGGCCGGCTGGATGAGGTGGAAGCTTGCGTTGCTCTGAGAAGTGCATGAGTGCCTTTCCTTTTAATACACTGAGATGATTATGAACGCAACAGTCTCCATTAACCACCGCCGAACGTTCCATTAAGCCCCCCCCCCCTCCTCCTATTCGCTGCTCGGCGGCTTCTGTCTTTTAAAGAGTCGGTTTTCAGTCGTCATCAATATGCTCTTTGTCCCTGCCACGAAATCAGCCAGAAGTCGCTCGTAGATGTACAGATGTGGCGGCAATGTCAAATATGTGCCTTGGGAAAACACTGTTGGGGCTTTTGGAGGAAAATGAACTTTAAAAGAGATATCAAGCATATGGAATAAATGCTCGAATGGTTCCATCGGTTTCCGTCTGTGGTGGAAGATATATAATGGGCAAAAAAAAAAAAGGCGCAAGGAATATTTATTGGCCAAGATGAAGTTACTGATGCTCATATTTTGATTGAGGTGTTTATTCTTGTGCCTTATTTAGTAACCTGGGTGGGACATGATATTAGAAAGGACAAAGTACAGTTCTTCATGATTTTGATATCATCAAAACAGACATTAAAAAAAAAAAAAAAACTTTTTTGTTGTTGTTGTTGTTCCAGCTCTTGTATGTGATGTAATTAAACCGTGCAGGGATACCATGGAAGTTAGGGGGGGGGCATTATACAATTTAAAAAAAAAGTTATTATAAATATCTTCATGACAATAAGATTTTCCTTTATCAGCTTTTCTGGGCATATGACTAAGGTTTTTGATGTTACAACTTTTATTGTAACTTTTAGTCTTATTTAAATGTTTACATGATTATATGGAGTGCAAACGTGTAGATAGAACTAATATTTTGGATTCGGAAAGTCTAAAACTCCCGCATTTTTTTTTTTTTTTGGAAGTCGGCCAAGGGACGAGAAAGAAAATCCTGAAAAGTCTAAAGAATAAAAATGTAGTAAGAGGTGTAATGTCATAAAATCATGGCGTTATTTATAGAATTACAAAGCTATAAAACTTCAGAATTTTAGACAGTGTTTCTAAAATTGGTGACCCAGTTAATTAAATATATAGATAGATATTGAACCTTTTTTAAAGACTTGTAATTCTTGTCATCAAATTGTAGAAAGATTGTTAAGAATATTGCCTCAAGTTTTTAGGTAAAAGTTGATTTTTGATTTTTTTTTTTATGACAGGCGTTTTAGCCACCCCCCCCCCCCCCGCACCAAATGCGCTCTTCCAAAGTCCCATTAAGATTTGACGAATTTAGCTTCTGTCGCTTCCAAATGGAGAAAAACGTACCAAGATGAAACAGAGCTCATTCGTGCGACTCTTTCCCGACCATCGTCTCAGTTCGGCTGGCATGTCGTGGCTCGATATGTCGAAGGACCCCATGCGTGGGGTCGTTGCAAGTGCGCGTGTGCGTGTCCGCTGTTTCCCGACAGGAGTCGAGTGCTTCCGAGTGGCCGACACATTTTTGAACCTCTTCCAAATGTGGAGCCCGAGTCGCCTAGTGCAGCAGCAGCAGCAAAGCATCTCTGGAGGAGAGAGGGAGGGAGCGAGCGAGTGAGGAGGGACCCCACGCAGGCAACATTCGCGCACATCTGCATCGCCGACTAACCGAGTGTCGGACGGACGGACGGACGGACGGACACTTCTCCCAGCCTCGCTTGAAGGATCATCGGACGCAGGTAGGCTCCCCCTTTGCTCCCGCTCGTTTTGCTTGCCGGTTCGTCGATGCTTTCGTTGGGCCGAGTTGTCCGCATGTGGCCGGTGCGTGACGGGTTAAATTCTGCAGCTTTTTCACGCCTTGTGCGTGCGGCGTCTGCTGTCCCGGGCCCTGCGGGGAACCGTTTGGACTTTAGAGGCTTGTCACAGTCGATTTGCTTGATCGTGGAATATGAAAGATTGTTTCCTTTTTCTTCTTATTTAATTGAGCTGAGTGCTTATAGTGGTTGCGCTTGTATCGATCGTTCACTTGTCAGCCTCTGGGGAAATAAAATCCCCCAAAATTGATTTTAATGATTCTAATTATAATCATGGTCACTTCATTAGGTACACTCGGGCAATTTGATAATGGGTTCTTTAAGGTCCATGTTGACAGATTTATGTTGCGATGCATGTTTGGGACTGGTGGTTTGCAGTAGTGTTTCTAATATTTTGGTGAAACCTTTTTAGTGGCATTTAAAGTTGTAACGGATGTATATTTTTTTTTAATATCTCATTCTGCTATTATTTTTTATTTATGATTAAAATGCATCTCTAATATTTTATTATTGTCCAGGAAAGATTATTTAATTTTAAATTAATTATTTGGGTCTGTTTAGCCATGTTTTTAATATAGTGTTAATTTTATCAATACAATTTGATTTTTTATTTATCACTTAAGTGTTTTTTTTTTCTAAAATACGTTTGGCACACCATTTCACGTTTTCATTTTTTTTTGCTTTATTTTCATTAAAAAAAAACAAATACAAAAAATCCTAAAATACATTTGGCTGCTCTGCTAAGCACTTCCAAATGGATTATTTTAATTTCCAACTAAAATTTTGGATCCCCTACCGAGCGATGGGATCACCACTGCAAACTCCAACGTGCATCCGCAGCAATAAACACAACTGCACTGCCCATTTTCAATAAAAACAACCGTCTTTATTTTAACATCATCCATGCTGACAACTAGATTCCTTGTGAGCAAAACGATGTCTGCTAAGGCAGCCTTGACGATGCAGGAAAGCGTACCTAATAAAATGACAGGTGAGAGCCCTAACACTCAAGGCTAGCATTCATAAGATGAATACATTAAGCGTAATGTAAATTCATCTAAAGGGGGCGCCTATATTATGTTTTTTTTTTCTATGAGCAGTTAAAAGGCTTAACAGCATCCATTAGCTGAGAGGATGCTCCTTCGTAGCTTCTCCCCTAGCCACCGCTGCAGAAACAGCCTCCAAAACCACTACACTATATAGTGCAAGTGGTTGTCAAACGTTTCATACCAGTTAGCACCTGCAAAAATACTTTGCTTCCCCAAAATTTGAAAAAAGAAATTATTATTATTTTTTAGAATCGCTTTTATCCTGTATGCTTTGGTTGAACATTCTGTTGTTTGACTATACAATGTTTAATTGTATTTTGTTGCATAAGACATTGTTGCATTTGTGTTAAAGTAGAAGTTGGTTTTATAATTACTGTAATATATATATATATATATATATATATGCTAATTTCTGGTAGTCCATCTCTGGAGTTTTCTCATGATATGTTAGCATTAAGCTAGAAGACCTTTGTTAAAATTATAAACTTTGGTTGAACAGTTTGGTGTATACATGTTCAATTTTGTTGTATGTGACGCTGCTGCATTTGTGTTAAACTCGAAATTGTTGTAATTTCTGTAAGATCTATGCTAATTTCTGTTAGCCCCTTTATGGAGTTTTCCTATTATATGTCAGCTTGCAAAGTTTTAGCTTTGGTTGAACGTTTCATTTGATTTTGTTTAATGCAATGCTGCTACATTTGACATTTTTCGTAATATCTATGCTTCTTTCCACAAATCTGTCTGTGGACTTTTCCGCATTATATATTAGCATTCAGCTAGCAGACGTTAAGAAGCCTCGCGCAGGTCGAAACCTGGAAACACTTCAACATTCAAGAGCATCAGAAAATTTCAACACTTTTGACTGGATTTGTGTATTTAATAAAAAAAAACTGTAAGCACTGTGCTTAAATGTAGGAAAATACAAATGTATTTGAATAATGATTCCATTAAAATATCCATCGATCCATTATCCAAACCGTTGATCTTCACAGTCATGTTGGAGCCGATCCCGGCTGTTTATGGGCAGTAGGTCTATCAAAATATAATGAATATAAATTCAAATTATAGTTAAATAAAAGCTTACAAACAAACAATTTCTCAACATTTAAATGCTAAAAAGTGAAATTCAACTGAACTATAGTAGCAGTGATTCTTTTGCGCACCACTAGAGGGAGCCCACACTTTGAAAATCAATGACAAGAAGATTCAAAGAGCAACAGATGACACGTTTGTCACCCCCGCACGCTTTGTCAATAATGCCATGTGTTAACCCGGCCGTCTTCATCCACCTCCTCATCCTCCTCGATGATTTGAGAGAATGTGACAGGTGCAAGGAGCCTGTCTCATCCTTTTGTACATCACTTTCACAGCCGACCCGCTCGTCGGACTCATTTGCTCGCCGCAAATGAACCTTTAAGTCCTCTTCTTGGGTCCTTTCTTCAAATTTGGAATCATTCACTCATTCCGCACTAAGACTACACAAATCAGTCAAATCAAAATGGAGTGTGCGAACGCTATTTAGGGAAGACGTTAATGATGCCAATCTCTCACATAATTACGTTTGTAAGATGGTGGAACTTCCGTAATAAATATTTGATACGTTTGTTTTGATTCTCTCTTCTTGAACCAAGTCTATAAAAGTGCAGTGAGAAGATGGAATTGCCCATCGCATGAGAAGGAAGGGGGCGGGATTTGAACAGATAATGATACATTGAGCATTGTCTTGTGTTTTTGGGCAAAAACATTAACAAGACATTTGTTTTATTTTAAATGTTGATGCATCTTTTCTCAAAAAGATAATCATGTTTTCCCATTTAATTTTATTTCCTCACTGTAACTAATTAAAGCCAATCAGTGACATTAAAAACAAACTAAGTACAAATGGTTGAACCGATTAGTCGACTAGTCAATGAGCCGACCTTACTACTTGGATTCGACTCATCCCTAATCATGTTAGCCTCACTATCATCAATTATTCTGATCGCTGTGTCTCCTCATACAAGTCCTTACCTTGGGATGTCGGAGTAGTGAAGTCGATTCTTTGACTAGTCGATTAATCGGTTCAACCGCTACTATATTGGGCCGTATTATTGGATAGGAAGTGATTCCGAAAACAACTTTTCCTCCGTGCTGCTTACCCTTGTTGCTTCAAGACACGAGTCATCAATCAATTCAACACAAAAGGCAGCATCCTTAATGATCGCTTAGTCGACTAATTGATTAGTAAGCCCATCCCATGTGCATACTAATCAGAATGGGAACGTCCTCCTCTCCCACTTTGCTTTTCCATGCCTCATGACTTATAAATGTCTCGCACAGTGCAACGAAGGGAGCGTTCAACAATATGTGCAGTTGTTCCCTTTTTGCGGCATGCTGGTGCGGCGGGAAGAAGCGAAAGTGAAAGATGAGGACTCGGGACACAGCCGAGCTTTGTGTGACCACGCGCACGCTCATCTGCAGTCACTAAGAGGCATTTCCGTCTCTTTAAAACGCCACGCACAAAGACCTGCCTGACCTTGTCGAATGTGAAGGAGCACAGGCGACGCCTTTGATTCACCGAGAGAGAGAGAGTGTGAGAAAGTGTTTGAGAGAGTGAGAGAGATTGTGTGAGAGGGAAGCAAGAAGAATGGAGGGCAGGTGATGCAGAGGAGAGGAAGAAGAATTGCGGTGGTGAAGAGGGAGTTAAAGAGGGCAGATGGTTTGTTGTGTTGTTGTTGTGTGTGTTGGCGCTCGGCAGCTTCACGGCCCAAAGGACGGCGCGGCGCCTCAGTGGACGCTTTTGTGCGCTTTGCATGTTCCGTGCTTACTGAAGTGTCACCGCACAGCCTCGGCCGCTGGACAGTAAATGATGACATGAGGTGCTGTTTACTTGTAGGTGAGCATAAGCGCGGAAACAAAATGGGAGCAGAAAAAATGTCTAAATATGAAGAGAACATTTTTGTTTTCATTTTCAGGGGCTGAATCGAAAAAAAGAAAAAGTGCAAGGTGAATAGATAATCTCGGCAAAGGAGAAGTGCTCTTGAACAAAGATTTAGACAAACTTTCCGACAGTATTTGAGAAAACTATTGCTTATAGATACTGCACGAGGGCGACAAAGCACTACTTTTCTTTTACAAAGGCCTTTGGTCTGCCTCATAGAACACATCATCACATCAACATAGTTCCTTGACTTTGAGCTACCACAAGAGGGCGCCATAGCAAAAACATTTCTATTAGACCGAGCTTTGGCGCCTTCTTGTGGCATTGGCGAACGAAAGCTACCTATCAGCAGATGAGCCGCTAGCATGTTCTTTTATTTTTTTTAGGCCAATCAGATTGCAGCTTTTATGTGTTGCCATGTCAACCTAATATCTATAATTGTGACGTCGTAGTGGTGATATTAGGAGCTGGATTAAGTCGATTTACTCCCTTCTGATGCCCAAAGCTCCAAATCCACGTCCCGCCACTGCCGGCAAAAATCATAAAACGGTGCTTCGTCATGTCCTGCGCAAATAGGTCTGGTTGTCCTGGCGACATCACACTCGATGGCTGCTGAGAACACTCGCCGTTTCCTCCTGGGCTTTTTTTTTTTTTTTTTTTTTTAACGACGAGAGGAAAACTGCAGCAAAACCTCTTTTCGTACACACACTTGGGCTGTTTCTAGCCTCGTGTACGACAGCGCTGCAGAGGAAAGCGACTCGCATCACCCTAATGCCTCTCGGCGGCGCCTTTAATCGGCCGTCGTCTGTACGCCGTCACCGTAATGGCTTTGACAGTTTACGCTGGCTTCCTATTGGAGAACAAGACCCAGTTATGAATTATTCTGTTTTGAATCAGGTTAAGGGGGGGAAAAAAACACCCAAATCAATAGCGAGTGGCGCATGCTGTTGATAGATAGATGGAATTGTTTTTCCCTCCTATGCTGGTGAGCAGCGTGATGCACTCACAATGCGGCTCGCCGTCGCTTGTCTGGGTGCAATCCATCATTTTTGCCGTGAATAAGTACGAGAGGTGTTGTCGGTCTGCACTGCGTCATGCTGAGAGTTGCTCCACGTGTTTTGGTGACCTTTCACTTCAGCAGAGGGACAAACAACTGCTCTCCGTGTCATGCAGTGCACTAGTGCCAAGTCATATCGAAAGACGTTTGGCAGTTGCGCTTTGTGCAATATGCGCGGCGGCACAGGGCAATGTTTGCGTGAGGATTTGCGCCCCCTTGTGGAGTCACCCACTGGAGAAGAAATGTTGCCCGTTATTATAAGTACGGAGAGGAAAAGGTCAAAACCATACCATGTATTATGAAATTGCAAAAAAAAAATGATTTAAAATTTTTATGATTAATATCAATATCCTTGATAACCATCTTAAGTGCTAGTTTGCTCTTTGACCTCACTAGTAAGCTTTGTGAAGGCATATTTTGAGGTTATCTCCGGTTTTGTCTCTCCAGGGCCTACAAAACAGCCATGATGAGGACAACCGGTGTGGTCACGCTCACGATTCTGCTTGCCACAGGTAGGAACGCCTATCTATCTGTCGATCTCTCTCTCGATCGATATCGATCCCGAAGCCGATCTCGATCAATCCCGATTTTGATCGATATCGATCCTGATCTCGATCAATCTCGAGTGATCTCGATTTCGATTCCGATCAATCTTGAGCACTCCCTCTATGTCTCTATTTCGCTCTCTCTCTCTCTCTCTCACGTAGGAACATCTATCTGTCAATCTCTCTCGATCAATCTCGATGTCTCGATCGATCTCTCAATCCCGATCTCTATCTATGCTGATATCGACCCCGATCTCGACCGATCCCGATCTCGATCTCAATCTCGATTGATCCAGATCCCGATCTCGATCGGTCTCGATCGATCTCGAGCTCAATCTCAATTCTGATTGATCTCGATCTCGATTCTGATTGATCTCAAACTCGAATCTGATCGATCTCGACCTTGATCTCTCTGGCTCTCTCTCTATTGCTCTCTAGCTCTCTCTATATCTATCTGTCTCTCTCTCTATATATCTCTATCTCTCTCACATAGGAACATCTATCTGTCGATCTGTCGAGCTCTCTCTCTCTCTCTCTCTCTATCTATCTCTCTATCTATCTGTGTGCTACCTAACTATTACACCTGCGATAAAAAACACTTTGACACCCTTGCCCTGTATGACCTACGTTCCACTGTGTCTAATTACATCATTTCTTTTCCTTGTATCTGCAGTTTTGTCAGTGTCTGGCATAGGTGAGTATGCAAGAAACGATCGCAGCACCCTCTTTGCACCCTTCCGTATTTTTAAAGTAATATGAGCCCCCCATACACCTCACATCCGCAGTCAACGAGGAATCCATGACGCTGTACCTCGGTGAAGATTTACACATCACGTTGCACGCGCCTGCGCTGGAGGTGACGTTTCGCTCGACCTCACGCTCACCCGAAGTTATCCTGATGCGCGGCGGCCTGGTGGTGGGCAACCGCGCCAAGAAAAACCTTCGCCTCAGCCACCTGGTTATCGACTCGTTGGTGGAGGGAGACGAGGGCGTGTACACGGTGAAGAACCCAGAAGACCCAGAGGACGTCCGACGCATCAGGCTCATCGTTCGAGGTAAGGGACGCACGTGCGTTGTATGTGTTTTTATTTCAACAGGTTGGAGCCGATGGAAAATAGGGCCATGTGTTGTGATTTATTTTCGCTGAAACTCTCAAGGACAAGTCGGTTTGGATAACACCTGCAGGCACATGCATTTTTTGTACAATTGTACATTAGGTTGCTGCCATAGCAACAAATTTGTTAAATTTGAAATGTGTGAATTTAAAAACTTTAAAAAAAAAATCCAAACTCCATCTAGGAAGTATTTAAAACAATAACTCAAATCATTAAAAAAAAATTGAACAATAATAAAAAAAAACGCAATAGTGGAAATATTTGGAATTTTTTATTTATTTTTTTAAGATTTGTTTTAAAAATTACAATTTTGAAACTAATTTTTTACTAAAAAATGTTATAATTACATAATTTAGAGATGCTGAAGGTTGCTGACATCACTGTGTGAGTATTGTAAATAAAAGAATCAGAGGTTGTAGTGTTGCATAAACTGTTTTTTTTAACAAAAGAAACAACAAAATACATTTGGGTGTAAAAATATTTTATTATGAAAAGAAAACTGGTGTAGTTGGACTAGAAACAAATACATAAAAACGTTTAAAAACCCTTTCAGTACAATGCCACAAACAATTCCTCAGTAAAAACAAACACAAGGTCCAACTGCACTAGCAATTCATGAACCAGCAAAAACCCTTTCAAAATTAAAAAGTAAAATAAAATGAGAGCTGAATGCAAGCAGATGTGTGTGAACGCAAGCGTGAGTCGAAGGCGAGTGCAATGCCGTAACGCGTGCGTTGCGGCACCATATGGAGTGTGCCGTGCGCTGCCAGCTGACGACGACTTTGTAAATTTGCCGTGATCACCGTGTGTGTCTTCCCAATGCTGCCGGCAGCCTGTAATTATGCCGCTCTTTAAGCATCAGCCCACTCTCCTCCCTTCCTTCCTGTCCTTCCCTGCTGTGTTGCTGATTTTACCCCCTCCGAGTCCCACCCCCGTATTTCTGGATCACTGCTCCCTCACTTCTTGACAATCTGTTCTTTTTTTATACCACTCAGACTTCCTTCTAGCACCAAAGCTCTTTCCTCCGCCTACGTACTTTAAGCAATTTGCCGCGCACTGTGAATTTTGTTTTTTGTGTTTGACTGTTTGTTTCCCGGTCAGAACATGCGAAGTGTGCCCATTTACTCGTACGTGGGGAAGGAGAGCCACAATGGCGAATGCAAGAAAATGTAACGAGCAGAGCTGGGCACTTGACCCTTTTTGCCGGGCGATCCCCCGCCCTCTGGCCGCGAACTCGGTTCGGTTCCAACTTCGACCCTCCGGGTTTATTCATAAAAATTGTCGAACCCCCCCCCTAAAAAAAAAAAAACGCCGCCATGGGAGAGATGCTAACGCAATTTATTTCAACATCATGAGCGGGATAATTTACGATTAAAAATTATGGGTTTATTCATCTCCTTCTTTCTTATTCTCAACGAACATGCCCGATGCAAGAAAGTACGCACTGTTAGTGTTATATTGTCCCCCTCTTATAATGGTATGCCCCAGTAGCAGGTAGGTGGCACGTGTTACATGACGTCAGAATAAGGAAATACAGGCACGCTTGAATGCGCACTGCTGTCTCACGTCTCTTCTTACACACACGAATCTTGGTAGTGGCGCTTTTGACCCGTTAGGAGGCATTCTTTGTCGTTTGCCCATTTCGCGAGTAGGTTTATCACACGCGCGAGGCCCGGACTAAAATCAACCCCTGGCCTTTGTTAATCGAACCCTTTTTTAAAACTTGTCACCCTCGCCTCAAAAATGGTCGTCCCCGGGTCAGACTGCCCTGCTCTGTTAAGTTTTTTTATTTTTGACAAAGTAAGGATAAGAAAGTACTGGCATTTGTTTGCAAACGTTAAAAATAAAAAGTACTCAAAAAATAAATACCGAAGTACAGTAAACCACGTATCTGTACTTGATGAGTTCCCGCCACTTTTCTATCTCTGAGCATTTCGCCTGTACCGCCCGCAGATTGCTACAACGAGCAGACGGTGAAGTATGGAGAAAACTACCGGATTCCGCTTTTGGGGGTGACGCTACCCATCACCTTGGAGTACAGGCACAGTGCGGTGGAGGCCAACCTGACATCCAAGTAGGTAGTCCCGCACATGCTTTGTCCTCAGTGGAGCCGCCATACACTGGACACTTCATTAGGTACACTGACACGATCTACTTATGTGGTGCAATCATGATAAATTCACATGTGAATCAATTTCAGTAGTTCCAAGACTACTTGTCAGTACACCTAAAGTGAAATTTCATTTTCATGATTTTATTCTCTCTGCCTGTTAGAACGTCAGAACTTGATTTGGACTTTAAATGGTGGTTTAACATGGGTTTGAATGTGATTGATCCAGCTGAACATAAGCACTTATATAAGTATGCATGTCATTAAAATGCTCCCCCCTAAAAGACTGTAGTGATTTAAGGGCTTTTTTTGTGATGAGAGCTAGACAAATTGGCACTCACCCTTTTGGAGCTCGGCTTATTTTTTCTTTCTCAGTTGTCTCCATCACAGCAGGGAGGCAAGCGTTGTACTATTGCTTTGGTTGTCTTTTCTTTTGTCTAAAACGACAACAAATCACCATCAAAATTCAAATGCACATTACTACTCTTGTCCAATTTCAACCCGTCAAAGTATAAAAGCATTCTGAGGGGAAAAAAAGCACATTTTATTGCTCCAAAGTCATAATATTATTTCCCCAGACCGGCCTTGGTGCTGCTGGCGACCACGGGCATGGCCAAGGAAGGCTACCGGGGTCGCATCAGCGTCAGCGATCACCACGTGGTCCTGAGGTCGGCGACGGGGGCCGACGATGGCAGCTACACCGTCAGGGACGCTAGGGGCGCCGTTCAGATCAAAATCTGTCTCCAAGTCATTGGTATTGTATATTTCAACAATTCGCTTATGCAGCTCGTCTCCAATGATCCCTCCGGCTTCTTGGAGCAATCTTGTAACACCCTAATGTGATTTACTCGCTCACTGATGTAGTGCGTGTACTTCCTCAGAGCACCAGCACTTTGTCAACCTGCATCACGGCGAACGACTGAAGATCAACCTGATGCTCAATAGCTCCTTGGTGTACCTCTACTACAGTGCCGACACGGACCACCAAATGCGCCTACTCATGGATCGAGGAGAGTTCACTGATGTAAGCACTATTTTTTTTATTTATTTATTTTTAATAGAATGGTACCTCCACTAGGCGGCACAGTAGATAACTGGTTAGCATGATGGCCTCACAGTGCAGAGGTGCAAGGTTCGATTCTGGCTCCGGCCTTCCTGTGGGTTTTCTCCCGGTACTCCGATTTCAGTTCCAGCACCCCAGGATCCTAGTGAGGACAAGTGGTACAGATAATGGATGGATGGATAGATTTAGATTTTTTTTCTCTCTTTCTATGTATAAAAAAAACAAGGTCAATATTATGGGGAACAGTTGCATGTGATTCGACTCGACCGAATGCCTTGACTCATCAGTGTATTTATTTATTTTTTGATATATGCACATGCCCGTCTGGCTGTAGGCCCAAACAAAGCTTGGCTTTGACGGTCGCCTCTCCATGGAGGGTTCTCTGGTTTTCCTGGATCAAGTCAAGCGCTCCGATGAAGGCCTCTTCAAAGTCACAGACATACTGGGATTCCCCGTGTCCAGAATCCACATGGAACTCAAGCGTAAGCGTGAAAACATGTCCAACGAGTCAAATAAAGGTCAGTCGTGTTAGGTCATGCGTGTTTTGGCAGCCTACAAGCTGGAGTCCATTTACGTGGCCATCATCGCCCTGCTGAGCCTGCTGGTTTTCCTCCTTCTGGCCTGCCTGCTGTCCTGCTTGATCAAAGTCCAGAAGAGAGCCAAGAGGTCCGCCGCTTTGGAGAAGATTGCCCAGAACGCTGGCAAAGAAGACGAGGGGGAGGCCTTCAGACAGGTTAGATGTGCTATATTCATGGTAACTTGGCTATTATATGTTGGGCTATTACAAAAAAAAAAAAAATATATATATATATATATATATATATATATGGACCGATTCACTCCAACACACACTGTTTTCTATTTGGGTCAGTTTAACCTTTCATGATTGTTTTTGAAAAAAAAATTAGGTTGTTTTGTACAAATCAAAAACCAAAATTGGGTCTTTATTTTATTTTTCATTTTTTTTATTTTTTTTATTTAATTTAATTTTTTTACAAAATACCAAAAATAACCACCAAAAATGTAAACAAAATTGGTCAAATTGTTTTTGAAATTTGTTTTGTGTGCTGACAGGTGGTCAAGAACATCACCAAGCTCAGCGAGGAGTCCAAGCATTCGCAGGCCGACAACACTGAGAAATCTCAGAGCACCGAGGTGGACATTAAAGTAAGACATCAGTCCATTTTTGTATCGTTTGAATGTCTTCCCAGTGTGGTGACCCGTTCAACGCGTGAACGCAGGGTCTGGAGGTTTCCTCAAAGGAGGTCGGCATTGGCAACCTGGACACCAGCGACTCGGGCGTTGGCTTTAACACCGCCCTCCCACTAGACACAGACACCGACGCCCCTGAGCAAGTCCCCGACTCGGATGCCGTGAGCATCTCCATCGCCCCGGAGACGGAATCAAGTGCTCCTCCGCCACCAGCCATGGAAGCAGTCAAATCCAGTCCGGTGGCCGAAACCAAGCCGAGTGCCGCGCCAGCCACGGAAGTAAAACCTGAAACCAAAGACATCGAAACTCCTCCTGCTCAGTCGGTGAATCTGGATGTGCCCAAACCGACCGACGCCAAGTCCAGCCCAGTTTCAAGCCCGGGACCCAAGAGTCCGGTGAGTCCGGCAACTGATCCAAAACCCGTTGCCGCTGCCCTGGAGCCCAAGCCGACCTCCCCGAAAGCCCCGAGCCCGGCTCCGGAACCTCAAAAGATGTTTTCATCCGCCACCCATGCGGCCTACGAACCGCCCTCGTCCGAGGACCACATTCCATTCCTGACAGAGCCCATCCCCAATGGTATGTGGTGCCACAATTAAAGTCCCTGTAAAGTGAAAATCAATGTCTTCTGAAATTGACACGCCAAAGACATCTGACAAATTTAAATTACTAAAAATTTCTCTTTACGTGACATGCGTGCACTCATGGTTGACGACGAGGCGCTCTAAAGTCGAAATCTCAGCAGTCTTTGCAAGTTTTCAGTAATAATCGTCAAACATGTCAAATGTATTAGGAAACACATCTGAAATCACTTTACAGGGTATTTAAAAAAAAAAAAAAAAACAATCTTGCACAATTTAGCATGAATAACCTTAAACATTGTTCAATGCAGGTACCCCAGAACCGGATCCAGATCAAGCTGATCTTATTGGAGGTTCCTCTCCATAAGTCCCTAAAGCCTCCAAAGTGGACCCCAAATCAAGCGGTGCTGGCAAACAAGGAGATCCCACCACCACCACCACCACCTTCACCTGAAGACAGACTCCTCACATTGGAAACCCCCGTGCTACTCACCATCACTTTAGACAATCAGACCCCCTCCCCTCAAAATGGGACCTTGCCCGAACATAGCCTAACAATCCATATTTCATTTTCTAACACCTTCGTATTTCCTGCAGGTTATTATTTAGAAATTCCCACCACAAAACTGCCACACTGCAAATGCAGAGTTTACATGTAGAAAATCCACCCAAAGGTATTTTCTAACACCAGGTTGTGCACTTCATGACAACGATCTAACAATTTGCTTACGCCGTCACTTAGCCCCGCCTCCGCACACCCACGCTTGAATGCCCTTGTACTTACTAGCATGCAAAATATGCAAAACGACGACAACAACAACAAAAAGAAAATGCTTGCAAAAGTGATGTCAATCCCACGTTCAGTGATGTGCTGTGCAATCACGTTCAGATAAAAAAAAAAAACAAGGTGGGTTTTGTATAACATTAAACAATACACGCACACACAAAACACAAAATTCAGATTAGTCTCCTTTTAGTTAACGCAGTGTTTCCCGATCTTGACTGAACCAAGGTGCATATTTTAACTGCCAAAAAAAAAAGTCGCAAAAATCATATATAGTAACGCGTCCGCCGTTCATGCGTAATAGCGACCCCAAAAAGTGAATAACTGCGAGTAAAACTGCATGTGTCAAAATGTTTATAATTGCCTATATTAACGAAATGTCAAGAAATCTATTGTAGAATCAGTAGTGCTCATGAAATTCCGCCCCCCCCTGCCTCAACTTGACCTTTTTATTAGTCCCTGTAAAGATGTATTATGCCAAGTAAAACAAATTTCCAATTAAAACACCACAAAAAAAAAAAAAACAATAAATAAAACTGTAGCCGTGAGTGACAGGTCCGGTGCCCACGGTGGCCCTGTACTCGGCCGCCACCCGCTGGTTGGGAACCCCTGTTGTAAGTGACCTATTTAATGTCTTCAAAATTACAGAGTAGATGACTTCTGTTGTTCAGTCAATACAATGTTGCGACAGACGTGTGTGTGAGCTCACACGTCCCTACCTCACAGAAAAGCGTAATTAAATCCATTGATGACTTCATATTTCGATTAATGGAAGAAGCACATAAAAAAATTGCCATTGAATGAAAATGTCAATTACTGGTAACAAAATACAAAATTGTTATAATTAACAGATCGGTGCTGATATTTTTCCCAATTAATATCAGACAATATTCCAGCATTTGCAAAAGCCATATGTTGGGATTTAGATTAGGATTAGAAAAGTAAAACCCTTTTAAATCCCCCCAAAATATATAAGGGTGCCTCTGTGTTGAATGGACAAACAAACAGTAGCCATTTGGTCCTCGGTAGATATGCCTGATGGGTTCCACTTAAACTCACACACAAATGTACACACACACACACACACTCCATCTTTGTAAATATTGCATGTGTGCACCGCTTTATTAACCCTCAAATTGACTTTTTAGTGTATGGAATGGTTATTGTATAAAAAAAAAAAGCTAATTTCAATTCCTCAGCTCAGCAACCTTAAAAGAAATATATGAATATATATATTTATATATATATATACACGCTCTATATTATAGCAACTAATATTCACTAATGCAATTGAGCTCATTTAAAAGCCAAACACTGATGAAACATCTATATTGTCGCTGTCCTGTGAAAAGTGTCCGTTTTTTTTTTTTCAGATTTTATTATTTTTTTTACGTGATACGTGAATGGGGTTTTAACGTGAAAATAAAAAAAATTGAACGCGTTTTTCACTAGGCAGCGTCGATTATGTTGTTTCGGATTTCTTGCATTGCTCTCTCGCGTTGCATTATATCCATGTTGTGTTCAAATGTACCTGATGTCATTGAATGCAGCACGGCCGAGGAAAACAACGCAGGCTTTTGTCACCCCACACTCTATATGTGCGCGTGTGTGTGCGTGTGATCGGTTGCCATTTCCGAGCTGTGATATGCGCACGTGTGTTTTGTGTGAAGTGCATTGATGTTGTGTTCAACAAGGTCATGAGCGTGAATGTGTCACAAAACCTCCAACAATGAACAGTAAAAGTTGTGGTAACTTTGACATATTTGTGCGTCTTTTATTGTTGGTGGAGGATGCATTAGTTGGATCAAATGCAAATGCCATCCAATCACTTTGGAATTTGAACTACATAAAGCTCCATAACCTTTTGGAATTATGACAAAAAGTTTCAAAAATTGGTGGTCGGTGGTTCCTGGATTGTAACTAAATATTTGTAACAAGTATCTAAAACTGTAACTGAATCAGTACAGTAAGTAAGTGACTAAGAAATGACGTAATTAGCACAAAGAAAAAGCCTACTAGAACATCTGAACTTTATTTGGAGTTAATCAAAGGCACAAAATTGGCCAAAAAAGGCAACAATGTAAATTTGCATTTGAAAAAAAATATCATTGCTTTATTTAAAGAGTTGAAGTTGTAAAACACAATCCGATTATTCCTCTCAAGCTGATGCTTAATATGCACCAAGGATAAACTGGCCATCTTTGTGCAGTGAGTTTTATTTTGATCTTTTCTCACGAAGGTCAACTCACAGCCAACACCGTGTCACTCAACGTCAGACCGTCTGTCGTCTGTCGCATCTCAATGCCGCGCTCTGGGCTTCCATAACCTTGACAACGCGCCATGTGTTTGCAAAGACGCCAAGCGCTTGATGCTGATACTTTCGAAGCTTCCCAGCCTGGCTACAAGTTGTTCCTCAATCTTTGGTTACTTTGACAAACAGCTTACGTCAATGTTTTAGGAGGGCAGCACTGTAGCTGTTTTACTTGTACTTTAAAAAATTCAATGGCTGCAATGGCCAAATGTGCTAAGTATTTGTACTATTCGGTTTGTTTGATATTTATTTTGTGTTAGGGTAGCAACAGATCTAAAATTTGCTAACATGTTTTAGACACTCACTAGCCGACAATCTTGTTCACAACTTAACAGGAGCTAACACACAAGCTTGTGAATTGATGTGAGCGCAACTAACTTTAGCTCGTAGCTAGCTAGCTTCCCCTTTGCACAAGCTCTTGAGAGAGCTTTAAATTATGAACATTTTCAGATTGTCAAAATGTATTTACAATTTATATAGGTTGTGTATCCTAAAGTAAAGTGTGCGTGTGCTCTCCTCTTTGAACATTTGGCATTTTCAGCGTTTGACAGAACATCCGCTAAAGCTAAAGCTTGCACTTTGACTCATTGTGATTTAATCTTCAAAGTGCCATATTTAGACCGTCACCGTTTTGTTGTCACGAAAACAAAAAGGGCAACAACTATATCAGTTTGTCATTGATGACGAAAAACAACACTTCTATGAACAAAGTCCTTGGTCAAAGCGATGGGCTAAAGATGCTAATGGGAGCTGTGTTCCTGCCATTGTCAGTATCACATGGATTGTAGAAAGGGTACAACGGAAGCAGGAGATTTCCCGTGGCAAAAGTGTAGACGGGCACCATGTTCTCAGCGTTATAGAAAGAAACCTCCTCCTTCTCACAGTCCAGAAACACACCGACGCGAGCCAGTTGAAGCGGCACATTGACCCGGACAGGTGTGGGATCAGTACAAGCCAAGATGTCGCCGTTCTTTAGGGCCAATGTCCAAAGACCACCGGAGGTGCCCGTAGCCGCCATCTCCCCTCGGGGAACGTCAGCCTGCGCCACTCCCAGCCTCCACGCCGTCTTGTGCCGCACGTCCACCTCCCAGTAGTGTCGCCCGACACTGAAGCCCTCGCGGCCTAGCACGCAGTAGTAGTGGTGGAAGCGTTTGGGGTTGTCCCGGCGGCATTTTGGCGCAATTTTAGTGTCGTTGAAGCGCACTAAGGTGCAGGACGGGGAGACGGACAGGAGTGGGTGGGCCGTCTCTGGGTCGAATGTCACCCGTGTGATATCTGGAAGAAAGCACTGGCATATCTCTGGGCTTTATTTTTTTTTTTTATAGACAACACGCCTGCGGTGGCGTAAATGTCGATGTATCAGAGCAAGGATCGCTGCGCATGCTTGTCAATTTGCCAGACCAGTCTCCGCCAAGTTGAGAGTGTTTCCTTGGAGATGTGCCCAGCGGAGTGACAATTTGATTACAAAAAGTCGGTCTAAACCAGGCGTGGGCAAACTACGGCCCGGGGGCCACATGTGGCCCGTTAAACGTTTTAATCCGGCCCGCCGAACTTGAAAAAAATTAAATGAATAAACCTTGCTCATGTTTTATTTTCTAAATATTGTGGGTTTTCAAAGACATATATATTGTTGTAATGCTTTTGTTCACTTTCATTTAAAATTAAATTGTGTGGTTTATCCAAGACGTATTTCAATCATAAATTGAATAATCCATTTTGATTGGCCGCGATTGAAGTCACATGTGATCACTCCCAAAGCCACTCAATAAATAAAATAATAAATATTTCAACATGGACTGGAACCAATTAAATGATTTTACATTAATTCCTGTAGGGAAATGTACTTTGGAATTGACAACAAATTGGAAGTCAGTCAGCAAGGTTCCAGTGTATGACATTTTTCTTGCAGAATATGTACATACTTGGGTACAGGCAGCTTTTCATGCGTTTCCAAATTCTGTACTGGATGGGTCCCACAAAGTGGCCTGAGCGCAGCTCGCCGTCCACTTCTGGAGGGGGGATGAATCTGACCTGAGATCTGTTTGGAACAGATGCTGTGTTTTTTTTGTTTTTTTTAATGATTGATCGGGCGTGACGTGAAGAATGCGTCGCGCAAGATTAATGAGTAGACTTGCCTTTTAATAAGATCTTGGATGTCCTGCAGTCAAAGAAAGAAAGAAAGAAAAACAAGTTAACAGCTGCTGTCTTTCTATTTGCTGACCAATTAATTCACTGCTTGACATCTTTAAGTGACAACATTGATTTGAACTCACAAAGGAGGCAAATGTCAAGCCAATCAATATTTATAATCAAATTCCGGGCTACTCAGCATCCCGGCCTGAATGCAGATGCAATTTTATGCCGTATTTTTCTCACTTTGAGCATCTCGGTGCTCTCTTCCTCGGCCAGTTTGCCGTTAAGCACGGCCATGGCTCTCTCCAAGTCCTTCCGTTGCTGGTAGATGTCATTTTCCCTTGCCTTCAGTTTCTTCAGCACTCTTCCTCGCTCCCGCTTCAAGCGTTCTAGATCCTTACGTTCCTCCTCATCCAGGAAGCGATGTAGGTTCCCGAACTCGGCTCGGATCTCTTGGTCCAGGCTGTCGAACTGGCTCTGAAACACCAAACAGCTCCACGATACTGGCCGCGATACTAGGTACACTTAGAAGATCCAATGAAAGAATTGTTTTTAATCTTGTATTTTAAATTCAGAAAAATAATTGTGTAAGAAGACCGTACCTCTAGTTGTACTGAGTCGATGTACATCTCGCTTTCGGCCTCCCTGCACTCGTCCACTTCATGCTGGATTCTTTTAATAGCCTGGACAAGTTTGTCCTGGAACACAAAGAACCATGGTCCAACTCTATTCCTATACTGCTTGGTATGTTATAAGGTGGTGGACTGGAGTTGAAATGGCAACAATGGATTAAACGCACATAGGGACGTATCATCTGGGTGAGGGGCCCCGTTTTGCAAGAGCGGACGTTTCGTGACATTTGACCAATGTGAGGGAATGAAGAGTCATACGGCCATTGACAAAATATTTTTGCGATCAGGGTTACTAGAAGAGAGTTTGATAGGACTGGACTGACAATTTATGCGCTAATGTCAGTGGTTCTAATAGAGATCCCTGTGGGACACCGTTACAGCTAATCTTACAGAAGCAAGGTAATAACAGAGTAATAACAAGGTACAAAGGTAGGAGAAGGCCACACTTCCTACCACTTTTTGGACATGTAAATTAAATTCTTACACTTGTTTTCTTTTTTATGATTGCCTTGATTGTCCATTTTGTACGAATAACCTGTGGGTGGTGTTAGGTAGGTAGATGTCTTACCTTATGTTCAGAGAGCAGGCCTCTGTTGAAGATGTTGTTGGTGTGCTTTCCGTACATTCCAGTGAACGTCGACGCAAAATAAAAGTGAGAGGACTCCGACATGTAAACAGGGAACGTGATGAAGCAGCCCTAAGTGAGTGTGTGTGGTGGATAGGGGAGGGGGTGGGGGTCAAATAGATGACAAGCTAAAAATAACAGAAGACAATTCATAGAATGTTCCATGAAAAAGAGGGCTGAGGGCTCAGTGTGAGACCGGCACCATGTGATTCATGGCGGCGCACAAAGAAAGAAGATGCTATTTTGGGCTTTGCACAACAAATGGGATCGACAAATTACAGAGTGTCACGAATGTTCTGGGCAGGTTTCAATTTGTCAAGGTACCTCATCGATTTCCCGTCAAAGGGGGAGGAGGGCGAGGTAATCCGGTGCAGCCTGGAGCCATTACAGCGCTTTTTACTGCCCCGAGATGACACTGCGGCATTTTAGCGGGACTCACATCTGTATGAATCCTGCTAAAAAAAATGGCAGGCAAGTTAAACAATATGACAAGAGGAAAGGTCATGTTTGTGGTTTTAAGAGACGTGACGTTGTCAGTGCGCAAAATGGGTGGGTTGCCATGCCAACGAGCTTGGCACTGTATCTGAGGAATTGCCACTGTCCTGCCTTATTCCTTTTCACCATTCATCTTCTCTATTTTAAATGCATTAACCGTTTACCTTTCATTGATGCTGCACCTCCATCTCTCCTGCACACACACACAGTCACACAATCATGCAGTGAGGCAGCATTACGCACCACCTGCGAAATTCTCTCCTATCTATAATTCATGCTGCGGGATGCTGCCAAGTGAATGTACAGTGTGGTCCATGCAGCAAATTCACCATCAAGCAGCTGTAGAGGGGACCTTGGCGTGGGTACCACTGAAATCATCAAGCCCTTTTTATTGAAAATTATTTTTTAATAATTTCGAAAAAGTCCACAAACAATTATGTGGGGTCCACTGTAAAGAATCAATCTATGGATTCTCTATTCTATTAATGGATGAATCGGATTTTAAAAAGTTTAATTTTCTTCCCTTTATTGTAAAACGGGACATTATTAAAAATCCACAGTGCAAAAAATGAATTGACTCAGTAACTGTCAGAAAAAATCAGATGTTTGCAAATGTCTTATCTTGACTAAATACAGAAATAAATAATATTTTCAAAGTAATGCTCATCTATGATTATTGTAATTTGTTTTAATTGTACCGAATGTGTCTGTACAATATGGGAGGAAGAATAACCCCCTCTGTTTTATACGTAAAAGTGACGTGCGGTGACGTCATGACGCTAGCAGCGTAAACAAAACATGTCGCTAAAACGGACTCAAGGATGAGGTACGGATAGCAAGTTTCTTCCGAATTTCTCTGCGCGTTGGTGAGATGTACGCACGCGCCTTGAAGCAAAACAAACAGAAGCAAAAACACTGAGCGATTTGCTTTTTTTTTTTTCAACTCACCGGTGTGTGTTTTGAGCGAGTTTAGCTGGTCTGCTAACGTGTTTAGCTAGCTTCCTCTTGCTATCCTTGTACGGTAAGTCTGAGAACGTGGAATGTAATAATATCAAATTCATGCTTATTGCCTCTGCGTTATAATATATCATACATTGTGGTTATGTGGCTTAAGGTTTTGTTGACAATATTTATGATGCATTTCAGAAATGAACGGCCAAGCAGACGTCGAAGTCGACTACAAACGAAAATACAAGAATCTCAAAAGAAAGTTGAAATTTTTGGTTTATGTAAGTATTAAAGCGGTGGCAGAAACACTCATATTCTGTGCGAAAGTACTTTCTTTAAAAACAAGTATTTATAAGCGTAATCACTGCCAATATATACATCCCCACAGATTTAAGACAGTGACTTAAATCATTAAAATAATGCAAATTGAATTTGCCCACTTTAGTTCTCAGTGGTTCACATTTACTTGAGTACAACATTGAACTTTTTTTTATACCACTTATTTTAAAGTACCTATTTTTATAATTGGCACAATGGGGGGAACACGTAAAGCCAACTAGCATTGACTCAGGTTTTTATGCCATCAAAATATGTCCCACAAAAAATACAGAGTAGAAATTGCAAATAGGGCTTTTCAATGGAGTAAAATGTCATCAAACATGAACGCAAATTGTACCATTACCTGAAAAATCTAGTTATGTAGCATTTGTCCTACTTTTGTTCCCACCACAGATATTAAATATATATTTTAAAGGTGTTTCAACTTTTAAGATGGGTAAAACATTTTCATCTTTCTTTCAAGGAACACGAATGCTTTCAAGAGGAGCTGAGGAGGGCACAAAGAAAACTGCTCAAAGTGTCCCGGGACAAAAGGTGTGTGTTACATTATACACTGTTTGTTTTTTTTCCCTCAATCTTTTCATTGTATTTGTGTATTTTAACTACCTTGTTGTTAAAATAGATTCTGTTAATGAAATCGATGCATTTCAGCTTCCTTCTGGACCGACTGCTGCCCTATGAGAGGGTGGATGAAGACTCTTCGGGTAGTTAAAACAATTTATTCATGGACAAATCTCGGTGTTAAACTGTTATTTGCGCTCACTTTTTTTTTCACTTTGTGGCTTTTAGATTCCGACGCTACTGTGTCCTCGGACAACAGCGAGGGAGAAGTACTGCGGGAGAGAGAACGAGAACGGGAAGGAGCAAAGAAGTCAGTCACATCACACAGCCGTGCTTTGACTTAGGAATTTGATTTGAACAATTAGTAACGATGTTGCTAGCCAAAAGAGCAGTATCTACCAACGCACACAAAGTCACAGTCTCACAGATTAATTAAAGCGCGAGGTCATATCATATGTTATATACTAGTTCCCTGCACAGTGTTCCAGATGTTCTAATTTTGGTTTATGTGGAGACTCTTGACAACTTCTCACTCTTTCACTCCCAATATTCGATAGACGACTGCAATTGAGTGTGTTTTGGGTGTTTTCCAGGCGAAGAAGTAGCCCCGGCACATGTCTGCCGTCTTCACCCTCGCCTCACCTCTCCCTGCTGTCTCGTCCAGGCGTACACCCGTTGCAGTCCTCCGGCTCCGGAGCTTACCTCAACACTGTGAGTGGATTTCCCCCTCCGACCCTCTCGCTTTTCTTGTATCCCGCCACTGCCACCTCCTCCTCATCATCATCATCACCATCAATCCTAATCAACAAGTTGATTTGTCATTTTATTGAAAGTCCTTTGTTGCATTTTTCATTTTTGTGTTGGTTTGTTTTTCCTGTTTTCTGTAACGTGGGCCCACTTCCATTTGTGTTTGTGCCGTGTGCGCTCATACTGCGGGCAGATGCCCTTCCCACCCGAGTATTTGGCTCCCCCTGCTGAACGAGTGAAGAAAGAGCGGAAACCAAAGGCGCCCAAAACCAAGAGAGAGCCGACCGGGAAGGTGAGAGATGAAATTGCGGAGGAAACAAACAAAAAATATTCGGAATTGTGTCTCTTTTGTGCCCCTTTTTTTTTTTTTATAGTGGAATGAGGCTGTCACATAATCAAATGTGAATGCTACCTTTAATGTTGCGGTTCTTATGCAGCAGTTTTGCAGGATCTCTGTGTGTAAGAGGCTAACAATAACGCCTCAACTGAATTTTATTGAAAATTTTCCAAGTCAACCCTCTCCCTCTCGGTTGTTTTCATTTTGGTTTGACTTGGTTCTGATTCATTCCGTATTGCATTCATTCATCCCCTCCTCCAAGCACCACATGTCAGTCTGTCTTTCCCGTCCTTAACTTGTTCTTTTTCTTTTTATGTCTCTTCCTGTCCGCCTTCTTGCCCAGGTGGTGGCGCCCATGACGGCCAATTACCCATCGGGCCCAGCGGCGGCTTCGACAGCCGGCGGCCCCTTCAGCTGGGTCCCGCGACAGATGCTCAGCGGGGATGCCGCCGAGGATGACGGCGAGAGCGACATCGACAGCGAGCGAGGAGACGAAGACCGAGGCGAGGGCGACGAGGCAGAGCTAGTCATTGACATCCCTAACGAGTGAGCTTGCCTGTGTGTGTCTGAGCAAAGTATGCAAATATGTGTGTAAATGCATTAATCCCCTACAAATATGGATATTTCAATCAATGCATCAATCATTGTTTGAAAACAAATATTGGAGCAGCACAGTGTCCGTTGAACTGACGCCAAAATCGTGGCAGAAAACGTCTTCACATTTGATATAATTGTCATTGCTTTGTTTTTATGTAAGTTTGTTATGATAGAGTGCTGTTTTTCTTGTTAACAAAAAGATTTTTTTTAAATTGTCGCCTCAAATATTAGTAATTGGAATTATGTCCCCTCTTATTTTGTACACTAATTTATAAAAGTACCAAATGGCCTTTTTCACAGTTCTTTATCTATGGCTCCCCCGCGTGGACTGTCTTCAAACTTCACCATCACTTTTCAAACAACCTCTCATGTAAAAAAAAAAAAGAAAAAAAAAGGCTGTCAAGGTTTATTAGGATATTTTGTGTGTACCAAATGCTTTTAAGAGAGCCACAAAGTGACTTTGATCACATTGGTTTCAACATTTCAAACATGGTTTAATAAATAGCCCTTGGGCCTCTTTAAAAATAATACTCTGGCAGCTTTATTGTTCTATCCAGCGCAAACTCTGAGTAAGAATCTATTTTTTGCAGCTCCCAAAGCAGGCGTGTCACTTTTGATTCAGAGTTTATCATTGATTTTTCACGCCGCACCTACACCATTGCACCTTGCGACTCACTCACTCACTCATACTGCAAACATTAACTGTGATTTAAATGTCAACTTCATATTTTACAGTGGTGTTTAAAAAAAAAAAAAAAAGAATCTTGATCGTAAAGCCTGAGGGGTTGTCTGTTTGTTCTCGCTCTTAAGCAACATAAAGGCAGTCTGGCTGAGCTGGATTCCAATAGCAAGAGAAGAGTGATCAGACTGTTTATGTGACACTTGCACACCGGTTTATGCTGCGTTTGCAACAAAATGTAAACACTGTCTGAACATGCATTTTTGTAGTATTCATAAAGAAGGCTTTTTCTATTTGGAGTCTGATTTGATCAGTCTGGTTAAGCCAGCGAGAGCATTTAAGGAGGGACATTATTTGGTCGACTTTGAAGCACCTGTTCTACTTGACTTTCAAGAATGTGACTCAGAGACAGTCGACAGGGTTGGGACCTTGTGATCCTTCAGCGTTCTTGGTTGTAGCTGGACCTTTGGACATTTTGAGATAGATAAAATGCCCTCAAGATTTTTAGCTTCATGAGACCCATGGGCGGCGCAGCTGAAACTGGAACTGTCGCACAGTTCGCGGGGCTCAACAACTAGTTTTCGGTAGTAATTGACTCTTGGTGTTTTCTTTAAATTGATTTGTTGATTTGAAAGCTGAATTGTGCATATGTTAGAGCCAGTTAGAAAAATGAACTTGCACTTTCTCCAAAAAGACATGAGCGAGAGCCAGCTGGCTGCTGGCAACGCTTCAGACGACGCAATATGTATGTTGTGGTTTACAACAATTCTCAACTTTATGTCCTGTTTGCGTGTGGCTATAAAGCGAAGCGTGGAGAGTCTGTGGGCAAATGTACATGTTCAGTCAGTTTAAATGTGAACAGCCTCTCAAAATATCCACACTTAATCCCTTTTTTGCTTGTTTCCTCTTCGCGACAACCTACTTTTTTTTTTTTTTTCGTCAATCGCACTATGTTTTTGTGGTTCAAAATGTGAAGCCTCAAAACCTGATACAGTGTCACCGGTTTTCTGTTGGAGTGCGGCAGTGGATGTGCATTGGTCAGTCACTTATTGTGCGGCAGGTTATAAATAGTAAAATTAAAAAAATTAAAACGTCCAAAATAATTGGCCCGGAATAGTCAAGGGTGTGCTCATCGAGGTTATTACATTTACTGGAAATTACAAACCGCAAAAACATACATAAATAAAATAAATGATTAAAATGGAAAAAAAAATAGCTAACTGCCAACTTCATAGAAATTGATAGTCAAAATAATGCACAAAGTCAGAGAAGGCTCAAAACTTTCCAAAAGCCAGAACAGTGGATTTTACGCTTAGTCGCATACTTAATCTACGTGTCTAATTCATGTCATTGTTCCTCTGCCTCAGAACGCAAGAGCTCATGTAACGTACGATGTGTGTGATGTCGCTTGATCACTGCCAGCTTGTGTTTGGGAATGCTGACTTACAGGTAAGCGGCAGGTTGCGCTGGGTGTGAGCAGGCCTTGTTTAGCCGAGTCAAAGGTGTCGCCATGGAGACCATCAGAAGGGGCGTCGCCAGCTGACAGTGGAGTGGGGGGGGAATGCAAGCAAGATAGAGCCTGCACTAGTTGCTCATTTGCTGACTTGCAACATGATTTTAGGAGCAAGCAGCCAGTGAGGGACACGGTAAGACATTCCGATTATTTGTAACCCTCTCACACACTGTATGGCTTTGTGGGAGATTTGCTGAGCTCACCACCCTCCCACACATCAACATGCTGACTGCCGCTGTGTGCCTGATGGCCCTGCTGGGCCCGGTGCAAGGCTGGGGCCTGTCACCGCCAGCTGATGACAACGCCGAGCCGGCCTTCCCATGCGGCCTCTGCTTCCACGGGCGGACGCTTCCTCAGCGCGAGGGCTCGGCGTTGAGCCCTCGGTGTCACAAGACGCCCGGCGGCCGCGACTTCGCCACCCTGCACAGGCCTGACTGTGACACGGCTGTCGCCTTGGCGCTCCGTCTCGACCCGGGATGGGTGCAGGGAGGCGAGGGAGAAGCGCTTGTGGTAAGGTCACGTCTGTCACATTGGTGCAATTTGCAACATTTCGAATATGGTCCATGCTCTTTGGGAAATGCTGTAGTGTCGGGGCCTCACAAAGTTTTTAAACAAAATGCTGCCAAAGTAAAAAAAAAAAAAAAAAAGGTTTACAACCATTTTTCCTTTGATTCATTTTCCAAACCCTAGCCTTCCAAAAAGACAGAGATTTGTATTTATTTATTTTTTACAAAACCCCTCAAGTCTTCCTCCCAAAATCGGCGTTAAACATTTAATATCCATTTCTCTCAAGGACAAGTAGGGAGTGGAGAAAAAAGAAATCTGCAAATATGTGAACCTGTGAGTGCTCTTTTAAGTTGTGATACCACCAATCACCACTAGATGGCAAGTCTTTCCTGTACTACAATGGGAGTGATATGCAGGACAAAACAGTACGGCGATTATATTACAATTTGGTTTGAGTTGATTTTCTGGACGTTGGATTGAAGTTCTTGCTTTTTATGCGGAGCCTTTTGTGCTGGGAAAAAAAAATACAGTATGTGGTTAGATTGTTGGCCTCAATTATTTGAAATTGACAGTGCAGAAAATGTAAGTGTAAAGTAACAATTTTTTCTGAGTTAGATATTTCACAACCGTGTCATTAACAACCCTGCCAAATTTGAATGATTAAATGAATTGCCTAGTATATGAATCGTGAAAAATCAAGCAATTGTTGCCACGGAAAATGCCTGCTGTTATGAATCTGATTTGTTTGACGGAACTGTGCCACTGCTAAAATAGCATTGCATGTCATAAGTCGCATGACATGGCTACAGATAGAAGCTGAAATCTGATTGGCTAAAAAGGATCATTTTCAAAAATGTAATGGAACAAATACACAAATTTAATTGGAGTGTCAATTTAAATGGACTTTTTGTTTGTGTCTCACAGTCAATAGAAGAGGATGGAGTCCAAGTTTTCATTCCAGCCCTTCTCCGGGGCGGCGACCACGCGGCTCCATCTGGAGATGCCCACCTCGAACGTTGGGATTGGATCGTCTCCACGGTGGTTCGCTCCAGCGTCGCCCCGCAGTGTAGCACTTTAGGCGGGGAGCTCTACATCCTAACCGGGGTCGAGGGATGTCAGACGGGGCCGCTGTGGTCCGCGGCGTGCTGCTCCGTCCCGGGCGGCGAGGGCGGCTTCGGCATGGCCTTAATCAGCGAGACGCTCGATGATGATGACAGCGTGCGGCGAGTGAGCGTCAAGGAGCTGCAGGAGATGCTGGGAGTGGAGGAGCTGGTCTCTGGAGGCTGCGGGGAGGCAGACGGGGGGGCGACCGGGGTCAGGTTGGGTCTTCAAACCGAGGACCGCATACAACAGTGTGCGGAAGATTTGGACTGCACTCAAGATGCAAGCGACTCGGATGCCGGCAAGTCCGATGCCAGTAAGTCCCATGCCAGCAAGTCGGATGCAAGCGACTCGGAATCAAGCGACTCGGATGCAAGCGAAACGGATGTGACAGAGGAGTCTGCATTGGAGTCGGAGAGGAGCGGTGTTAAGAAGGCTGATGAGACCCGTCATGTCGAACATGTCGTTGAACGGGAGGACAAGGCAGATGGCAATTCCAGCAATATTGTGGTCCGCATCTTCTCGACCATTTTGTCTATCCTCAAAGCTCCGCTCAGGCCCATCTTCTCCAGAATCACACAATTCCCTGGACAGGTAAAACATCTTCCTGAGGCTTTGTTGTGTGCCCAAGGGCTACTTTATTTTTATTATTATTATTATTATTATTAATTCCAAGTATTTTCATGTATTTTTTTGCATGTTTCAGATCTATTTAATATTTGTAATTGTTTACAAACCACATCCAAGATAACCTGAATTATTTTTCATCTGGTTTTCCATTCTGATTCTGATTCTGATTATTATTTGCAGATTTGAGCACAATTCTTAATATTCCCAAACGCTGTGATATTTTTTTTTTCATTTTTGTCATCCAATCTTTCTAAATGGCAACTGATTTTTCTACCATTTAAGCACAATGCACAATTTTTCTGAATTCCAATCATAGATAACAATTGTTTATTATGGTAACTTGAAATTCATTACCTATCATTTCAATTATTCTATTTTTATTCATTTTTATTATTTTTGTTATTCTACATTCCAATTGAATTTATTGTAATTTTAAAAGTTTTTTTTATTTTATTTTGCTTATTTCCCTTCAATTAGTAATGTTTCCAAAGCCTATCAACATATCCCGGAATACATATTTAAAATGTATTTTAATTTAAAAAAAAATATTTATTTATTTTTTTATAATTCTTGGACATCTTAATTAAATTTAACATCCATAACTATTTTATTTTGTGCATTTCAGTTAACAGTTAAAACAGACCACGTATATAAAACCCGTTCTGCAGAGCACAGTAATTTGAATAACTTACTTTAATTCTCTTTGCTTTGCAAATGTCTTCATTTCTGTTTATTCATATTTTTTGATGTTGTCCTTTTGGTTGTGTGAAGCATGTTGAGCTACCTTCTGTATGAAATGTGCCATATAAAAAAAGTTTTTTTTCCTCCTCTCTTTCTAGTCATGACTTTGATATTGTGTCTTTTGGTGCAGGTAGCTTACGTTCTCCAGGAAGACCTTTGCGTCCTCGCTGCTCTCCCTGGAGACTTCTTCTCCTTCTTCTATCTCTTGACGTCCGACCTGTTGTCATGGATACGCTGGGCCGCCGAGGCGCTGCTGGACGTCCTGATTAACATCGTCGACAACCTCTACTACTGCCTCTCCTCCATGCTGGCGGCGCTGCTGAACAGCTGCTACACGGGCGTCACCGGCGTGGGGACGCTGGCCGGCGACACGGTTGGGATATGCGGGAACGCTCTGGGCAAGACCTGGCGGGTAAGCAAGTTCTTCGGCGGGCGTCTTCTGAGGCAGAGCGGAGACTACGCCGGGACGGTGGCCTTGGAGATGGGGGATCAGGCGCTAGCCGTGGGTGAGGGGACGGGCCTGCTGGCGTGGAGAAGCGTAGCCGGGGTGTTCAATACGTGCATCATGGGAGGGAGCATCGTCTTCGGGGTGGTGGATGTGGTGTTTGGGGCCTTTACGCAAGGTTTTGGACGGGAGAGGGAAACGACGCCGGTCCACACCGATTTGTCAGAGACTGCTTAGGAATATTTTGGAGTGGTTTTGTTTTTCTTGCACTACAAACTTGCTTTATAAAACATTTTGGAGGATTGAGAATGAAGAAAAGGGATTCTTTTATTCTATTTAAAGGGGCTTATTCTGATGAGTGACACACATTGAATTGCTCTGTGAAATTGGTGGCAGTGGGTGGGGAATTTGGTGATGAATCCATGTGCCACATACACACAGTGTGGTGCATGAAATGCTGCCTCCATGAGTGAAAACATTTTTTTTTTAAGAGTTCACGTCAATAACTTATAATTAAGACGTTTGGGAGCGTTTTTTTTTTTTTTGGGAACGACCACGTCTAAAATGTCCAGGGTGTACCCCACCTACTGCCCAAAGATGGCTGTGATAGGCTCCAGCGCGCCCGCGGCCCTAGTGAGAAGTGGCTCAGATAATGGATGGATGTTTTTTTTTTTTGTGTGTGTGTTAAAGGGAAGAACTGCTTCATGACACTGAATGCGCCATTGTTTAATAACACGTGTAATAATGACGATTGCATGTATTCTTGTTGAACATGTGAATAAAAGAGAACTGTGGCTTATGTCTTACTTTTGTAACTGTGACCAGTCATCCAGATTTGATTTGAATTTTAAATCTTGTGACAGATGGATTCCCAATCACCGCCCTTCTCTCAACTGAGTACTATTTCTTAGGTACTGATTAATCAAAGGGCAACCAGTTTGGTTCACGCATATGAAATAACACATTTGTTCAAATATCCTTAAATAAATTGGTAGCGTAGACAACGATCGTGTTAATGAGTTTTCACAATAAAACATCAAACGATAACTGAATGAAAGTGAATTGAATTATTATTTTCCTTCCGGCTTGTCCCATTCGTGCAGTATTATAAATTTTCAATAAAGTTAAAGTTAAAAAACGCATAATAAATAATAAATTATAGGTTTCAACGACAATTTTATTCATTACAATTAATTAGTCGCGTTGAAAAAAATATTTTACATTTTTTGGGGGAGACTTCCGTACTGGGACGGAAGTGATGTCGAAACCCGGAAGTGTGGTCTCATTGCATCAGATTGCTCAGTGTGGCGTGAGAGAGTTCATGCTGCGAGCAGCGTGTTGACCGGCTGACGCGTTTCATTCTTTCAAAGGTAGGAGCAACAACCAACGTAGACTAACCACGGAGACACTTTGAACCAACGTATTACCTTGTAAATAAAGCACGTTATTGTGGAGAAAACTCGTGTTCGACTTTTGTTTTAAAGCGAGAGCTAACTTAGCAATGACTTGAGTCAGCTTTTGACAGGTAGCGACAATCAAACTTAAGCGGCTCACTAACTCACTCTTAGTCTCTTTGGAATCCAATTTGAATAAATAAAGCACACGCAATGGCCACTCTTTACTCACTGTGCGTAATATGCAAACCTTTTAAATATATGAAACTTCATACACCATCACAATGACTCTTGAAACAATCCAAACGTGTGAGTGGTGCTTAGTGGTTGGCATGTCTGTCTCACAGTGTAGAAGTTGTGAGTTCAAATATCTTTTGACATGAACCATGTACTCCCAAAACATGCACAATAGGTCCATTGAATACTCTTAAATTGTCCATATATGTACATTTGAGTGTTAAAAGCTTGTTTATGTAAATCACTAATTACCAAGATTATTGCTTAGATTCGATTTAAACTTGAGCAATGAAGCGCTACAAATTTTCAACCTCAAAGCCATACTGACACATAACATTTCAAAGTACTCGTTTTGCAAGATGGCGATGTTGATACTGCTGCAAAATTTTGAATCAGATATTATTAGAGAATTGAGAAATTCCACTTTTGAAATGCATACGCTAGTTCATTTTTTTTTTTAAACCACTGTTTCGCGACATAAAAACATTGCATGCATCACATTTTTTCTTTTTTACTTTAGGTTTCAAGATGTGACATGGCTCCATTTCTCATCCCATTTATTTGGTTGTGTGTCTCCATCAGGGATGGCCACTCTTTATGTGTCCCCCCACCCCGACGACTTCCGGAGCCTCCTTGCTCTCCTCGCCGCCGAGGCATGTCCATCCTCCGGCGTCAAGATCGTCACTGACAACCCCCCCGCAGCTCTCTGCGCCCGCCGCAGCCCCGCTTTGGTGCTCGGGGCGGCGGACGGCGGCGCCGTGTTGAGCGGGGCCAACGCCGTGGCCTGGTACCTAGCCGTGCATGGGAAGAGGGCCGGCGCGAGTGTGAAGCAGCAGAGCGAGGTGTGGCAGTGGCTCAGCTTCGCCGACAATGAGCTCATCCCGTCGTCCTGCGCTGTCGTCTTTCCTCTCATGGGGGCGACGCTGGACAAGAAGGTGAGGGAGTCTTTTGTCGAGTGCAGGGTGTCAAACGTTTGAACTCTAAAATGCAACCTCAATTGTGTAAATGCATAAATACTTTCTCAGAAAAATCGATAAAAGTTATGGAATAATGGCAAAAAATGTATTTATCAGTGTTTAAAATTGGCTTGTATTGCCGTGTTCCTCTGCATAATCGTGGTCACCTCGTCATGAATTCTGATGAACTTTCAGATTTTTGTGGTCGGGATGAAATCATTGCTCCCAAAAAAAAAAAAAAATTAAATCTGCCTTTGGTGCCATTTTGGGACAAGAAACTTTGTTAAAATAAGGGGAGGAGCTTCGTAAGGCCAGAAACCGATTTGTTGGGAAAGTATTGACGCCATCTTGTGACGTCTTGATTCCCCGGAGTGACGGGGTAGAGAATCATGTTGCCAAGTCATTGTAGAAAATAGAAAAGTGGTGCTTAGACGCCTTTTTTTTGCTGGAGGGTTGGCGTCAAGTACTCATTTGCAGATGGTCTGTCATCGCAATTTTTTTTTTCAAGTAACGTCTTGACATTTAGCGTTGCGTTTCAGATCCAGCAGACTTCCCGTGCTGAGCTGTTGCGCATCCTGACGGTTCTGGATAAGATGCTGGAGCCAAGAACATACCTGGTGGGGGAGAACGTCACCCTCGCCGACATGGCCGTGGCCTCGGCTCTTCTACTCCCTTTCAAATACGTGAGTATTTTCACGTCACCCTACGTTGGAGTAAATTCTCACTGCTCCTCTACATTTGGTATCTTGAAGGCTCTGGAGCCGTCCGACAGGAACGCATTGACCAACGTGACCCGATGGTTCACCACCTGCATCAACCAGCCACACTTCGTCAAGGTGCTGGGGAACGTCACGCTGTGCGAGAAGATGGCGCCGGTGAAGACAAACGCGAATCCTCCTGCCGCTGCTAACGATGCTGCTGGTGACGCTACACTGAATGGTCTGCAAAGTTCACTTTTGTGCCTTTGTCGTCGTTTCGGGACAAAATGTGGACGTGTGGACTATTTTAGGACCACCCAAGACAGAAGCCCAGCTGAAGAAGGAGGCGAAGAAGAGAGAAAAGATGGAGAAGTTCCAACAGAAGAAGGAGATGGAGGCTAAGAAGAAGACGCAGTCAGCCACCGAGGTATCATGTTTTGGGGTGGAGCAAAAAAATTTTTATTTTATTTTTTTTAAATTTCAATCATTTGTAAATGAAGGAGGGGATGCAAAATGGCTTAAATTCATATTTCTTTTCAAATACTATTAATAGTTGGGTAACTATTTCATCGAGAGATTATACATGTCAATTTTTTTTACTTGTATTTTTACTACACCCAATAAATATAATTACCATGTATTAAATGACATGAATTAAACCAAATGAAAATAATTTCTAGTGATCCATTTCAGGGAGGAACAAAAAACAAACTGTAAAATTAATGCAACAAATATTGCAGTGTTCAGTTTTCTTCGAGGGCAGCATGTTTATATTAACAATATAAATAATAGCAAAATTGTGATTTATTCTTTTTTTTTTTGGGGGGGGGATTTTTTTTTTAGAAAAAGGCCAAACCTGAGAAGAAGGAGTTGGGGGTCATCTCGTACAACATTCCGACTCTCGCTGGGGAGAAAAAAGGTTATTTTTGGTTTCATCACATTGAATGTACCGAGATTGATCTGCTTAACACCCCATTTGTGCGATTGACGGCAAAAAAAAAAAAATGTTGGGAATATAGAGACAGAATATTTTCCTTATTAAAAATTCATTACATTTCTTTTGTGGGGCTGCAACAGATGAATGTCACTTCCATTCACGTTGAGCGCGGCCGCAGAACGAATGAAACTGTCATGTCAAGGCATCACTGTAGCGTGCATTCCTTCCTTTGACCCCGCCCCCAAAGAGGAGCCGCTTGACATGAAGAATGTGATCCGCATTTTTAGCCTCAAGTGAATATTTCAAAATGTTCCTTCTGCTGTCAGATGTCATCAGTCCGCTCCCTGACTCGTACAGTCCTCAATATGTGGAGGCCGCTTGGTACCCCTGGTGGGAGAAGCAGGGATTTTTCAAGCCCGAATACGGGGTAAGCACGTTGCATGAGCCCAGTTCTCCAAATATATTTTTGAATTGATTTATTTTGAATATTCTGCAAATAAACAGGGATTAACTGGAATCAGAGTTAACCTCTACTACAGTTTGTCACTTTTCGCGTGTGGTTCTGGTCCCCATTAACCTAGAAAAACAAGGCATTACTGTGTATACACACATCACTGCCTGTGCTATGTCCTCACTTGAAACAGAGGCAAAGTATAAGCGATCCAAACCCCAAAGGCGTCTTCATGATGTGCATCCCCCCACCCAATGTGACCGGTTCGCTCCACCTGGGTCACGCCCTCACCAACGCCATCCAGGATTGCCTGACCAGATGGTAGCAACCCGTATCGTACACTTACACGGCGCTCCCATGCTGGGGAAACGTCGGATATTGATCCGCTTGCCGTCTGCGTCCAGGCACAGGATGCGCGGCGAGACCACTCTGTGGAACCCGGGCTGCGACCACGCCGGTATCGCCACCCAGGTGGTGGTGGAGAAGAAGCTGATGAGGGATAAGGGCATGAGCCGCCATGACCTGGGCAGGGACAAGTTCATCGAGGAAGTGTGGAAGTGGAAGAACGAGTGAGTGGCGCGGGATGGAGATGTTTGACGTGCGGAAACGCTTGTCTTATTTCTATCGTTTGCGTCCCCAGAAAAGGAGACCGCATCTACCACCAGCTGAAGAAACTGGGCTCCTCCCTGGACTGGGACCGAGCATGTTTCACGATGGACTCCGTGAGTGTCCCTCGACTCATTACACCAAAAGCTGACAAATTATCACAACCTCCTGTTTTATTTTTATTTTATTTTTTTTCTCCCCCAGAAACTTTCGTGCGCAGTGCAGGAGGCTTTCATCCGCATGCACGATGAGGGAGTGATCTACAGGAGCAAAAGGCTGGTCAACTGGTCCTGCTCGCTCAACTCCGCCATCTCGGACATCGAGGTCAGTTGCCAACTGTGCTGGGATTATTTTTAATTGAACATTGCTTCAGTAAAAAAAAAAACTGTTGGTTTCATAACATACTTATTATATTCAGGAGAAAAAAACAACTTATTCTAAATATATACAGAATAAGTACCTATTGTAAAATCTCATGAATAACACTCTTTTTTTTGAGAAATGTAATTGAAAAAAAAAATACCGGTAAGTGATTCCAAATACTGGGGTCTTAATAAAAAAAAAAGAAAATACATTTTGACATTTACAAGCAGTTTGGGGTTGAAAAAAAAAGGCATAGGTGAGTGTGATTTATTATTATTTTTTTTTTTAAATCTCCCCTTTCACTATGACTATGACACAGTGAGACAAACATAAATGAATGGAAAAGCGTTAAATTAAATTCTGAACGTGAATATAGTGAAGAGTCCGACTAGGTTTGTACATGAAGGCGTCTTCACATTTCCAGTGCCAAGTCTCGGTCGCGTTTGTTTGCGTGAAAGTTCTGCTTGCTTTGCAGGTGGATAAGAAGGAGCTGACGGGCAAAACGCCGCTGCCCGTGCCAGGCTACAAAGACAAAGTGGAGTTCGGAGTCCTGGTGTCGTTCGCCTACAAAGTGGACGACGGATCTGGTAGTGGAGCAGAACGATTGCCGTCAAGCTGAGTTCGTCTGTTGTTTCACGCGGTGACCATCTTCATCATCATCATCATCAGGCGAGGAGGTGATCGTGGCCACCACTCGTATCGAGACCATGCTGGGCGACACGGCTGTGGCCGTGCACCCCGACGACGACAGATACCGACACCTGAAGGGCAAGATGGTGTCGCACCCCTTTTGCGAGCGCAAGATGCCCGTCGTTTTTGACGACTTTGTGGACGTGAGCTTTGGAACAGGTAACGGCAGGGTTTTGCAGCTTCCGCGTGGAATTATTAGTATTTTTTTGGGGGGGTTGTTTTATGGTTACAGATTTCTAAAAGTTAGCATTCCTATATTTAAAAAAACATAACATTATTACATGCTGAAAATGCGCAAACATAAATTAAGATTCAGTTCCTAGATTAGTCAGATAATCGGCAAAAATGTTTTCCAACAAAAGCAGATTCATGCAAATTTTGCTTCACCACAACGATAATCAGTTTGCTTTTATGAGAACTTCACAACTCAAGAGTGTTTACTGTTGACAGGCTGAAATGGCAGAATTTTGGACAATATTTTGATTAAAGGTCTCGATACAATTATCAGAATAATCATCGATTAATTTGGTAATCGATTACTTCTCGATTATAGTTATTGTTCGATTATCATTATAGCTCTACACACCACACACAAAGATTTACGATGATAAATATTGGAACTGTTTTAAAATTTGCGACTGCCAGTCCAACCAATTTTTAAGCAGATCCAGGACGAGCAATCGTTCCCACACCTCCGGATAATCGTTTAGGATCATTTTTCAGAGACATCGGAAAATTGGCTTTTGCTGAATTTGATTGAAAAAGAGCGGTAAATGTTCAATTATGTTCTGATTACGATGTACCCCACTTAAGAAATTTGACTCGCCACGATTGATTTATTGCCACAACATTGAAACGTGTAATCACCGTATTACGCTTTATCACAATTTTGCGGTGTTTTAGAAAGGACGGAAAAGAACAAATCAGCCGATTTTTTTTTTAATGAGTTTGTGGCGCCTCGGCTCCAAATGTACAGCTTGACTGCGTTCTCATCTCCCTGTGCGACTTTCCCCCCCCCCCCTTCAGGCGCCGTGAAAATCACGCCGGCCCACGACCATAACGACTACGAGGTGGGCGTGCGGCACGGCCTGCCCTTCGTCAACATCCTGGACGAGAACGGCCTGCTCATTAACGTTCCCCCTCCCTTCCTGGTACGCTCTCGTTCCAACGTCGCCCGCGGGCTCGCTCGGGCGCTTTTTGTGGCCGACGTCAGCTTTGTGCTCGTTGGGTGTTTGCGGTGTAGGGCATGAAGCGCTTTGAGGCCAGGAAAGCCGTGTTGGAGGCGCTGAAGGAGAGGGGACACTTCAAAGAGGTCAAAGACAACCCTATGGTGGTGCCCGTCTGCAGGTGAGGGGGACGGCGTGCTTTTTTGGCTCAAATGCACGCATGTATTTTTTTTTTTTCATTTCGTTTTTTTTTTGTCTTTTCTACGTGGCTTTTTTTTTTGTATTTTGTTTTGTGTGTTTTATGTTTATTTAGTTTTTTTGTTTTCTGTTATTTTTTGTTTTGAGTGTTTTTCTTCATAGTTGTTGTTGGTTTTGTTGTGTTTTTTGTGTGTTCATTACGTGTTTTTTTTTTTTAATTTGTTTTTTGTTTTACCGGTTTGTACCTTTTTTTTTTTTTAGTGTGTTATCATTTGTGCTTTCTGTGTTTGTTTTTGTCTTTGTATTTTTTTGTTCAAGTGTGTGTTTTTGGCTAGTGTTTTGCCTTGTGTGTGTGTGTGTGTGTGTGTGTGTGCGTGTACGTGTGTTTTGCGATTGTTTCTATTTGTGTGTATTTTGTGATTTGTGTTTTTTTTTGTGATTTTTATTTTGTGTGTCTGTATTTTTATTTTGAGTTTTCCGTTGTTGGTTTTTATGTTTGGTTATGTTTGTTACATGTGTTTTTTCTTTTTTTTTTTTTTTTTTGTCTCATCTATCTAGTCGCTCCAAAGACATCGTGGAGCCACTGTTGAAGCCGCAGTGGTACGTCAACTGCGCGGACATGGGCAAGCAGGCTGCGGACGCCGTCCGAGACGGACGCCTCAAAATCATCCCCGACCACCACCTCAAGACCTGGTTCAACTGGATGGACAACATAAGGTAAGAACTTAACGCTGCCTGCCTATTTTATGGTCATCACAAGTCTGACTTCAGTTCCCATGACGACCGACGCTGTTACCGATTGAAAAGTCACTTTTCTATAATATGTGGCCTTGCGCTCCTCCCAGGGATTGGTGCATCTCTCGGCAGCTGTGGTGGGGTCACCGCATCCCCGCTTATTTCATCACAGTCAATGATCCGTCCGTGAAACCCGGAGAGGTAAAGATGCTCGATTTGCAGCGTTCTTTATTGTGATTATATATTCCTTTGTGTTTCCTTCTAGGATGTTGACGGTCATTACTGGGTGAGCGGGAGAACCGTGGAAGAGGCCAGAGAGAAGGCGGCGAAGCGCTTCAATGTGACCGCTGACAAAGTTACACTCAGACAAGGTCAGCCATTGTTTAACTTTTATTTATTTATTTTTTATGGTCATGTTTCCCAATTTCAAATTTCATAAATCAGTGAGAGGTTCTGGGTTTCAATCTTGGTTAAGTCTTCCTCCTTCTATATGTGCCCTGCGAATGGCAAAAATGGATGAATGACTTTCTGAAGTTGTCTTAAATAATTCACGAGTTGTTGTTGTTTTTCAGATGAGGATGTTCTGGATACTTGGTTCTCATCTGGCATTTTCCCCTTCTCCATTTTCGGCTGGCCTAAGGAGGTACAAACAACAACTCGGCACAGCGGGAACAAGCTTAAAAAGTCATTTGGGCCACAAAGCTAAAATTCCATTTTAAGCCTGTCCACATTTTCACTTTTCCTTGTGTAAAGACTTGGCACCTTTCTGGACAGACGCCGCAACTGATGAGCACAGAAACAATTTTTTTTTTTTTTTCAAGACAATGCACACTAATAATAATTGACAGCAAAACTCAGCCGCTCGCTCTCTTCTTCCTTCTTTGTGTGTACTGTAACTGCTCCCCCCTCCCCTCTCTGATCATCTGAGAAGCAGAGGGGCAAAAAATTGCTGGCTTCTTGTATTTAATATCAAAGAGGTGGCATGTTTAGTGACGTCGTCCAATCATATAGCCGGATCACGTTGCCTGCTTTGCAATCCCCTTAAAAAAAAAAGGAAACTTGGAATCTTTTGTGAGCAGTTTGTACCGTATGCCCTCTGACAGATTATTTATTTATTTTTTTGTCATAATTTATTTTATTTTGCCTTTAAATATCTCCTCTGGATGCAGGCTCCCTCTGCTGAAATCGGTTACATCCCAAGCTAAATAGACTATTCAATTCTACCTGTGAATTAAAATTAATGTTAGATAATCACTATTTGGTTCAGTTGTTTCTTGTTTTCTAAAAAAATAAATAAAATAAAAAAAAAAAGAAAAACTTCTGCCATTATATATAACAGCTAACTCAACTTTTAAATGAGCTCCATTCCCCTCAAAATTTGCCATATTGTTTTTCGAAATCGGCCATCACAAATCCCATTGAACAACACCTCGACATTTCCTCTTTTTAAAGACTCAGGACCTGAATGTTTTCTACCCTGGCACCTTGCTGGAGACGGGTCACGACATCTTGTTCTTCTGGGTGGCTCGCATGGTGATGATGGGCCTCAAACTGACCGGCAAGCTGCCCTTTAAAGAGGTGAGGCGGGTCACCGTGTCGAGTTTGACACGTGTTAGCCTAATTGTGACTGCAACAACAACACGGAGTGACGTAATTGCACGCAGGTTTATCTGCACGCCGTCGTGAGGGATGCCCACGGCAGGAAGATGAGCAAATCTCTGGGCAACGTCATCGACCCTCTTGATGTCATTACCGGGATCTCCCTGGAGGTGAATCCTGATCCACACACACATTCTTTTGTTCCTCCCATTGCTTACTTGAGAACCATCCTCTTCCGCAAGCTTTATTAAGCAACCAAAGAGCTTTTATTGAAGCCATCCTTCATGAATTTACAAGGCTTGAGGTCTGATGTTGACAGTGCTGGCCACCAGGGGGCACTAGAGCACTTGTTGCACTTGTTGCGTGCCTGCTTGTCGTGTTGCTAAGCACCTCTTCACTCCTCCCGACCCGCCTCCAGGGTCTGCATGCGCAGCTCACGTACAGCAACTTGGACCCAGTGGAGGTGGAGCGAGCCAAGCAGGGCCAGAAGTCCGACTACCCCGACGGCATCCCGGAATGCGGCACGGACGCCCTCCGATTCGCCCTTTGTGCATACACCAGCCAAGGTGAGCAAATAAGGCAAACGGACACCAAATCCTGTCTTTGATTCGTCACAAAACAGCTACGGTGGTAATTTGAATTGGGACACTGTTTACTTTTTTCTTACAAACGCTGCAACCTTTTCCACACCAGATTTACTTAAAGAATTCCACAATGTTTCGTTGGCGTCCAGGATGAGAGCTAGCTCGCTGATATTCACCATTTTTTTAACAGGTCGCAATTGCCATGGTGTGTGTGTGCGTGTTTTTCAGGCCGGGACATCAACCTGGACGTGAACCGCATCCTTGGCTACCGTCACTTCTGCAACAAGCTGTGGAACGCCGTCAAGTTTGCCATGAAGACACTGGGGGACAATTTTGTCCCTTCGGAGAAAGCCCAGGTGAGTCTGGCTAATATTTTTGTTAAAATGCTGTAGACCTCTGCAAAGATTAATTGACAACTAAATGATTATCAAATTAAGATTTTTTTATTAAAATGTATTTTAAAAAATTACATTTTTTTTTTAAAAATCAAAATAAAACATTTCTTACTTTGGAAAACCATGATGAACATTTTTTTCCGATTTTCTGAGACCTGTTACACACGAGTAACGAAATCTTAATTCATGTTTCTGCATTTTCTGCACTATCAATTTGAATTTTTTTTCTTTTTAAGTTTGTTCAACATGGATTTTACCATGCCTTTTAATGTATAGCAATGTTTAAAAAAATACAATGGTTGCCGAACCTAACACTTAATTCATAAACATTACTAATTATTTTAGTATATTATGAAAACCGGGTGTGCTCAAGAAAAAAAAACAGTCCGATTCGGAATCAGCACAAAAAGAATCATCTAGAATAATGTACTATACTTGCAACTCTGATTTATAAAAAAAAACAAAAAAAGAAAAAATTGAAGTGTCATTTAATATTAAAGTAAAATTGTTCCAAAATAAAAAATTATATAAAAATGTAATGCTAATGTATAATGTTAAAAAGTGATTCAGTGATTCCTTTGCGTACCACCAGAGGGAGCCCTGGTATCCATAATACAGAACCAAACCGAAATGTGGATGTGTTCTTCTGTCTTCTTTGGCAGATGTCCGGCGAGGAGAGCGTCACCGACCGCTGGATTCTGTCACGGCTGAGCGCCGCCGTCTGTCTGTGCGACGCCGGGTTCAAGGCGTACGACTTCCCCGCCATCACCACCGCCATCTACAACTTCTGGCTCTACGAGCTCTGTGACGTCTACCTGGTGCGGACGTTAACTTTTTCCCTCATCGTAACAGCCACGCTGACGTCACGTTTTTGCTAGCGCAGGAGAGCGTGAAGCCCGTCTTCAGCATGGAGGGAGACGAGAAACAGGCCGGCGTGTGCAGACAGACCCTGTACACGTGTTTGGACGTGGGCCTGCGCCTGCTTTCGCCCATCATGCCCTTCGTCACGGAGGAACTCTACCAGAGGTTGCCGCGGCGACGACCTCAGCTCGACCCCCCCAGCATCTCGGTCACGCCGTACCCTGACGCCCAGGAGGTGAGCGAGGCCACCATGCTGTTTATTGCCATTCCCAGTTGTGTATTTAAAAGAACCACATTGCAGAGCTTTTTTTTTTTTTTAGTCTGCTAATGCTAACGCTAAATACCATCTCTATTGCTGCGCTTTGAACTCTTTCAATAATGATTTGAACACAAGCGATGCATAAACATGTATTCTGACAATATAACAACTCAGTCATATTTTCTTTATCTTCTGCAACGAATGGCTTGAGACAACTTGATGAACGGTGTTTCTAAGAGCAGCATGATGATAATCCAATAGATGCATTGTGACAAAAAAACTTTTAAATAATTTTTTACTTGTGCAATTATATATCCAACACATTTTGCATTTTGAAATGAAATTAAATATTTGTGTCGAAAATATAAAACAAAAAAACAAACGCTGTTTTGAACACAAACATTATAAATGCAAATGTTACGGAATAAATTGTGTTTATAAATAAAAATAAATTTACAGTCTCTCGTTGAGACATATCACTTCAACTTACTTCCCTGACACCAATTATTGCTTCCCTGTTAGGCTGGGATTTGCCACCAATTTGAGAAATATGCCTGAAAATTGGTGAAATTTCAGACGGGAGATTAGCCCCACACACACATGTGCACGCACAAACACACACACACACACACACAAATGGAAATTGGCGATGAGGTGCAAGTTCATTTGACTCATTTCTATTTTCTGTTTGCAGTTCTGCTGGAACAGCGACGAGGTGGACCGCAACATGGACTTCGTCATGAACGTGGTCAAGACCATCCGCTCGCTCAGGGCCGACTACAACCTGACCAAGACCAGAGCCGACTGTGAGTCGATACGTGCGCACACACGCGTGAACGCACACCGTCTGCATATTAATGTGTCCCGTTTGACCACCATATGGAAATTTGAGTGAGGTCACATGTCGTGACGGATGTCAGAATCGTGTTTAATACATGAGCACATCTGAGTGTTGATTCCGTAAAAGGAAAGTTGGAGCTCTTCGCCAAAACGCACTTAAAAGCTTTTAGTGACTCACTCTGTCAAGCGTACTAAATACAATTACATGTAAATGATCACAGAACAGGAAGTGCATCTTGGCGTGGAAAATAGACGGTGACCTCAGCTTCATTTGTTACCTGGCTGCAGTGATACCGTATTAAAAAAAAAAAATTAAAAAATAAAATAATATAAATATATATATATATATATATAATTTTTTAAAATTTAATTTAATTTTTTTAAATTTTATATATAGTTTTCTATATTGGCAAATTTCCTTTTTTGTGGGTGACACTTGAATGCGCTCTGTGTGTGCGTTAGGTTACCTTCAGTGCGCAGACTCCGCCACGGTGTCCCTGGTGCAGACATCCAACATCCAGATTCAGACTCTGTCGTACAGTCAGGCCGTGATCCCCCTCAGTGCCGGGCAGGCCGTACCGGCGGGCTGCGCCGTGGCCATCGCCTCGGACCGATGCACCGTCAACCTCATGATCAAGGTGAGTAATATCGCCGTACTACATGGATGTCAGTGCCAGAGAGATTGTGTGCGTGAAACAGAGTCAGTGAGTCTGTGTGTGTGTGCGTGAGGAAAAGTGTGATGTAACTACCAAACAAATCGAGACTTATATTGTTTGCGTATTTGGAACACCAAATGAAGCTTTAGTTGTTGTTGACGTCAGGGTTTGATCGACGTGGACAAAGAGTTGTCCAAGCTGCAGGCGAAGAAAGGCGATCTGGAAAAGCTGATGAGCAAGCTGCACGACAAGATGGCCACCAGCGACTACAGGGACAAGGTGCCGCTCAAGGTGCAGCAACAGGACGCCGAAAAGGTAATGACGTCGCATCAGCAAACGTCAATTTTTTTTTTTTGTTTTTGTTCCTTTCTTTTCTCTAGTTGAGGTGTCAGCCGCTAACAAGCGCTTGTTACTTCTTATTTTGTTCCAGCTGCGACAGAGTCAGACGGAACAGGACAAAGTCCAAGAAGCCATGGACAACTTTAGCAAGATGATCTAATGCATCATCATCATCTTCATCTTCATCATCATCCTCATCATGTTGGCTTTTTAGTTTTTTGTTTCAAGTGTTGTCAATAAAATTGGACGACTATGCAAAGGTCGAATTTTTTCTTAATTGATTACCATCCCTACAAACTACTAGGTTTTAAACGGTTTAGATTTCAAATTAGGGATTAAAAGTAGGCTTTCAAATTAGGATTTGGGTTTTGAAATAGGGTTTCATATTAGGGTTAAAGTTTCAACGTATGATATCAAACTAGGGTTAGGGTTTCAAAGTAGGGTTTCCAACTAGGGTTAAGGTTTCAATTTAGGGTTAGGGTTTCAAATTAGTGTTTCAAACTATCGTTAGGGTTTGGAGCTAGGGTTAGGGTTTCAAAATAAGGTAAGGGTTTCGAAGTAGAGTTTAAAACTAGGGTTAGGGTTTCAAATTAGAGTTTCAAAATAAGGTTAGGATTTTGAAGTAGGGTTTCAAAATAAGGTTAGGGCTTCGTAGTAGGGTTTAAAACTAGGGTTAGGGTTTCAAAGTAGGGTTTCAAATTGGGGTTAGGGTTTCAAAATAGGTCAGGGTTTCGAAGTAGGGTTTCAAAATACGGTTATTTCAAACTAGGGTTTCAAACTAGGTTTAGGGTTTCAAATTAGGGTTAGGGTTTCAAACTAGTTATGGTTTTTGTTTCAAATCCAATCCTTATTTCCTTTTTTTTTAAGTTTGGAAATTTACTGTTTAAATAAAAACTCTCCAAAGAGATGAAACTAAAACACTAAAAACCTTCCGCGACTAAAAGTTTGCCAGTTTAAAATATCTTCAGTACCTTCTTTTTCCTATTCTCTGGCTCAAAGGTGCTATTATGGGATACGTTAGTATTATGCGATACATTGCAACACTGTTGTCTTTGATAAAACTGTTAAAACTCTCCAAAAGCACAAGCCCACAAAACAGTTGAGTCAACTATTGAAAGACTTTATTCAGCATATTTGGGAACTCATACAGGACAACACAGTGGTGGGCGGTCAAGGCCTAAAATAATCAAGATCATATTCTTCACATTGAAGTCATCTTATATCCAACTATTGTAGTTTTAGGTGAGTTTTTATCCAATCAGAATTCAGCTCATTTGTGTTGCCAGGCAGATTTCAGAATACCAGTAGCACGCACTATTCGTCCGAGGCCTTCAGATACAATCGAGCGGGCGTCTGTTCTGTCTGTTTACAGTTGATAGACAGTTGCGATAGCCAATCAGATCACGAGTAGATGACAGCAAGGCCTTCTCGCTGTTCTTATGTCAAAGGTGATGAACACGGCGTCTGATTGGATACTCACTCGTGAGGGGGCAGCGCTGTGCGGAATCAACACTCACGGAAGGGGTAATTGGCAACCGTTCGAAAATCTAAAGTATATTGTTGCTTTTTTTTTAAAAAGGAAAAGTGCGGATTTAATTGCAGATACGCTTGCGAGGCCATTTTCAAGACGGACGATTCAAGAGAAGCTAACACTCACTCAGTGTTGCTTAAGTGGGTTTCTGTATATTATTTCTCCAGCCGTGGTGCCATAAATGATGGTGTGAGGTGGGGGATTTATTAGAGTCGGACTAAGCCACTGGGACAACAAAATGGAGAACATAATTGAATTTTAATTCCAAGTGGTAGTTGAGGATGGAAAAAATGCACATTTCTTAAACAACTGTAATAATTTAGTTGTTTGTGGGCGACCAGCACAGCAGCACTACACTTCAAAAAAAAAAAAAAAAAAGCAACAAGTCACAACATCGTGCCGAGGGTGACACCATTTCCATCAGCGCTCTTCCCTTTACAGCGTCCACGGGGGTTGGAACTCGGAGGCGGGCAGCGGCGTGCAGTGCGTTGTTTCAAAGTTTCTCATGTGCTTGCGAGCCTTCCGGGAGGGAAAGAAAAAAAGAGAACTAATTATTTTCCACTTCTCACTTTTTTTTTTTCTCCACCGGAGGTGAACGGATGGAGGGGAAGCATCACACGGGCCGTAATTGATGGCATGCAGCTCCTTTCATGTTAAATGACTTCAATAAGCCAGGCTGGCTGCCAAGGAAATATATTACAGCAGTCAGGAGGGCCCGGAGCACAGGTGAGATGGTTGCCATGGTGACAGTGGGGATTATTAAAAAAAAAAAAAAAAAGTGGTTCTCAGTGGTAACGATGAGGAAGTATCTCCTCAAGACACTTAATTAGGTACACCGGCTCCGGTGCCCCGACATGAGATTTCACCATTAGAAATTATTATTATTATTTTTTTTAAAGCGAGAAAACAAAATGCTGCAATTTTTTGTTTTACATATTTGGAAGAAAGCTCCACCCCTTGCAAAAAAAAGAAGCATATTTTACAATAATTGTAGGAAAAAAAAATTGATTTTGGAGATAATAGTTTTCAATGTAGATATGAATAACATGGAAGAGCGGTCGTTTCTCAATCAAGAGGTTGTTGGTTCGATCCCCGGCCATTGCGACCATGATGAAGTTTCCTTGAGCAAGTATCTCATCAGTAGATGAGACAATACTCTGAAGCGCTTTGAGTACCGAAGGTAGAAAAGCGCTACACAATTATTGGCCCATTTACTCACTAGGCCACGCCCCTTGAATTCAAACATTATTTTCTTA